>NC_080539.1:348975239-349217739 GCF_028640845.1 Ahaetulla prasina | reverse complement strand
TTCCATGCCCCCCCACCAACTGCATTTCATTTTTAAGAAACCCAACATTTTCTGAAATGTCTTTCGGGTGGGATTATAAATGGTCAGTCAAGATCTTTATTGGAGCTTTTCTAGTAAATGTTCATTATACCAATTTGTTGATAAATTTGATTGTAGATCGCTTTAAAAGACAAGACATTTTGCTAGTTTGAATATCTAGATGGGTTTCCTTGGATGCCTGGAGTGTTGCAAGAGGAAATAAAAGTAACAGTAACAGAGCTGGAAGGGACCTTGGAGGTCATCTAGTCCAATCCCCTGCTCACGCAGGAGACCTATACTAGGGATTCAAACCACCGAACTGCCGACCTTTCTGATTGACAAGCTCAGTGTCTTAGTCACTGAGCCACCTAGGCAGGCTACAGGTACCCGACTTATAATAGTTCGTTCAGTGACTGTTAACGAAGTTAAACGCCCCTGAAAAATGTGATGTGTGACTGTTATTCCACACTGACAACTGTTGCAGCATCCCCATGGTCACATGATCAAAATTCAGTCGCTTGGCAACTGACTTGTATTTATGACTGTTGCAGTATCCCGGAATCACGTGATCCCTCTTTGCAACCTCCTAACAAGCAAAAATCAAAGGGGAAGCCAGATTCACTTAACGCTGTTACTAACTGCAGTGATTCACTTAACAACTGTGGAAAAAAGTCATAAAATGGGGCAAACTCATTTAACAGCTGTTTCACTTAGTAACAGAAATTTACGGCTCACTTGTGGTTGTAAGTTGAGAACTACTGTGTATATATATATACACAGTAGTTCTCATATATACATGAGAATATATATATACATATATATATTTGTTTTCTGAGGTTTTCGTGGGTGTTTGTATGTAGGTCTTTGGTTATTCGGGTTTTCTCCCACGTAAAATTGGAAGTGTCTTGGCGACGTTTTGACGAAGTCTCATTCGTCATCTTCAGGCTTCACCTTCGTGCTTCTGGGAGCAATGTGTGATTGCAGCTGTTTCTTCCTTTTTAACTGCTAGTGGGGGTTTGAACTGGTTGGGTGGGAGCTTGGCTGTGCTCTGATTGGATGGGGTTTTTTTGTGCTCTGATTGGCTGGGGGTGTGTCCTGTTTGGGTGGGGTCTTGGTTGTGCTCAGATTAGTCTGAGTTGCAGGGGGATTTGAGCTGGTGAGCTGCACTGCTGCTGTTTGGCTTCGTGGTCGTGGTCGTGCTACATCTTCATAGTGGGTGTCAGTCTGCTGCATGTATGGATTGGAGGGGTTTGAAATGGCTAATGTTGCAGCTGCGGTCTGGCTTCTGGTCCTTGGTCGTGCTTCCTGATCAGTGTGGGTTTGGGTCTGCTTTCTGGGTGGATGTGTGGTGGTGACATCCTGTGTGGACCTCGTGAGTGTGGGTCTGGTGTCATTCCTCGTGTTAAGGACTCGTTTGTCAATAAGGGCGGGTTTCCAAATGTCTGGTAGGCGGGAGGTATCATCTCGTTTGTTCATGCTGTATTTCCGCGTAAAATTGGAAGTGTCTTGGCGACGTTTCGACGAAGTCTCATTCGTCATCTTCAGGCTTCAGCTTCGTGCTTCTAGGAGCAATGTGTGATCGCAGCTGTTTCTTCCTTTTAACTTTTAACGTTTCTTCCTTTTAACCCACACAAGCAGTTAAAAGGAAGAAACAGCTGCGATCACACATTGCTCCTAGAAGCACGAAGCTGAAGCCTGAAGATGACGAATGAGACTTCGTCGAAACGTCGGCAAGACATTTCCAATTTATATATATTCTGTTGCAGTTACTACTATTTTACTACCACAAGCAGTACAAGTAGTCTTCAACTTAGAACAGTTCACTTAGTGACTGTTTGAAGTTACAACAGCACTGAAAAAAGTGACATAGCCATTTTTCAGACTTACGACTGTTGCAGCCTATCCCATGGTCACGGGATTTACATTCGGATGCTTGACAATTGATTCACATTTATGACAGTTGCAGTATCCTGGGGTCATGTAATCATCTTTTGTGACCTCACAAGTCAATGGGGAAACCAGATTCACTTGAGAACTGTGTTACTAATTTAACAACTACGGTGATTCACTTAAAAAAATGTGGTAAGAAAAGTCATATAATGGGCCAAAACTTACTTAACAAATATCTCACTTAGCAACATAAATTTTGGGCTCAATTATGGCGGTAAATTGAGGATTAGCTGCATTTACAACCTGCTCAGACCTCCGCATATTACTTGCGGGACATGTTGTGAGGTCTCTTCCACTCCAACCAACAGTTTCTCTGCTTTTGGATACTGTAGGGTGGCCTTCCCCAATCTGGTCCCTCTGAAATATTTTTGACCTCAGATCCCATAAATCCTAAGCAGTATGTCCAAAGGACATATTTTCCCTGCCTTATGGGAACTATGGCCTAAGTGAAGAATGCCAGATTGGGGAAGATGGAAAGAAAGGGATTATATAGCTCAATTACATAAAGCAACTTGGGTGAAGTTTGGCAGTGAAAAGTGACAGGAGATATGGTGTCAATATCATGCAAATATGTGAAGGCTGGATTTCTGTTGTTTTGTTTATTTGGGTTTTTAAAATATTTATTCATCTTAGAAGATGGTTGGAGGCTAAAACACATGAAGAACAGTTGCAGGGATTAAGTATGTCTAGTCTAGTGAAAAGAAGAAACTAGGGGTGAATGATAGCAGTCACCCAATATCTGACAGGCTGCCACAAAGCAAAGCACCAAAGCACCAGAAGGCAAAACCAGAAGCAATGGATGGAAACTAATCAAACTTCCTAACTGTGAAAACTGTGAAAACAATAAACCAGTGGGACCTCTTGCCTTCAGAAGTTGGAGGTGCTTCATCACTGGAGGCTTTTAATACCATTTGTCTGAAATGGTATAGGCAGTGGTGGGATTCAAGGAATTAAACAACCGGTTCTCTACCTTAATGATTTCTTCCAACAACCAGTTTGCCAAACTGCTCAGAAAGTTAACAACCGGTTCTCCTTAAGTGGTGCGAACTGGCTGAATCCCACCACTGGGTGTAGGGCTGTGATGGCGAACTCTGTGGGCACGGGAGCCTCCCACCGGCCCGCTGGTCTTCAGGTCTCTGCCGTGCATGTGCAGGGGGTGGGGCATGTGTGGGGGAGCTGTGCGCGGATGCATGGGGGTGGGGTGCAAGCGTGGGGTGTGCACTCATGCACAGGGGGCGGGACATGTGCAGGGGGCCGTGTATGCATGTGTCGGGGGTGGGGCATGTACGCAGGGGCTGCACACACATTGCATTTGGGGGTTTGGGCATGCGCGCTTTGGGCATGCACACTCAGTCCAGAAAAGGTTAGCCATCACTGGTATGGGGTCTCCTGTTTGAACAGAAGGTTGGACTAGAAGTTCTCCAAGGTTCCTTCCAACTTCGTTGTTCTGTCAAAGGTGTGTTATGACTTTGCAGGAGTTTACATTTAGGTTTTGTTAGCTTTCTTGGGGGAATTGAGAGAAAACAGTGCCTTGGTTTTCTTGCGGTTTGCTGCCAAATGAAACACGATTTCAGTCATTTGCTGAAGGTGCAATGTCAGAAGTTGTTCAGATGGGGAGGTAGAAGCTACAAATGGTCTGTAGGCATGGATTGTCCACCCACAATATATACAAGGGGCACATTTTCAAACCACAGTTAGTGTATCTACGATGAAAAGGCTCAAGTAGCAGGCTGTTTTTTTCGCACTAACAGTCAAGAAACTTTGCCAATCTTGCATACTATGATGGGGCCTTTTAATCTTGATTTGCTCGTGCATTTACCTTTCCCTTGAGAGTGTGTACATTAGTGCTCTTCTCTAAAAAAAATCCTGTTCCTCCACTCCATAGTTCCTCCTCAACCAGAATTTAATTAGCTGTTGTCCCTTGTACAAGACAAGAAGACAAGAACTTCTGCAAGGGAAATGAATTGGAAGGTCTGTCTTTTGTCTCCCCTGGCATCATTAAAGTGGAGGGTATCTAAAAACTTGTCCCAAATATCATTTGTTGAAAAACCAAGGAAGGCACTTTGTGAAGGGGTGGAGGTGGGGGGCAATTAACTGATGAATACTCTCTCTCTTTGTGAACTGTTTGCTCAGTTCTAATGAAAACTTCAGATTTCCATTCTGATGCCAGCAATCCATTAAACCGGGCTAAATTAAAAGTCTTGTCCTGTCCACCATCCTCCCCCTTCCCCCTTTTTTAGCTGTAATTTGTTGAGGTTGCTTTTTACTGGCACATAAGGAGAATCTATTTTGAACTCATCTGGTTTGCAGGTATCTGTCAAAATTCTGGATTTAACTAATTATTTTTTATTTGTTCGGTCATTCTTCCAAGCTTCATCTGCAAAACTGAAAGGAGTGGAAGGGAACCAGGTCATTCTTGTTTGGCCTTTCATGAACTTTAGCTCTTTCTCTTTTTTGCTTCCCCGGCCCCCTCCCACCACCAGCCGTGAGTGTTTATGGTAAAAATAAAATAGGTGCCTCCTATTTAAAACATAAATGAGAGGAAACATTTAAATTCCTGGAGGGAAGAAATGGGAATTCAACATGGGCTTTACAGGACCTGGGCAGGAATCCTCATACCATCCCAGAAAACAGCTATCTAGCATAACCTTGTAAAGAAGTTGTAATGTAAACTTCTGGAAGAGGCTGAGAAAAGCTGACATCAGCAATATGTCTATGGAGGTTCTCAATCACCTGGGTCGTAGTTGTCCCAAAAGTCCTTTTTTTTCTCTCCAAAGGGCAACTGATTTTTTTTGTTGTTTTTTTAAATGTTTCATTTCTCCCCCAAGACTTCTGAAGAAACTTCTTTGATGTGAAGTGAAACATTTTCAAAGAAAAAAATAATCCAAAAAAGTCCAGTTGCGTTTTGAAAAAAAAAAAAAAGCACCTTTGGGACATCAGCAATGCTTGACCTGTATAAATCAACTTATGATGTTAAGATGTTTCTATTCTATAGACAGAAGAGATATTGGACAGGCATTTGTCTGAATTGGTATAGGGTCTCTTGCTTGAGCAGGGGTGTGGACTAGAAGACCACCAAGGTCCGTTCCAACTTGGTTATTTTGTTACTTCTGTTACCTCCCACATCGCTGAGTGGGAGAGGCTTGTTGGATGAGTTTTCTCTCTCTTTCTAACTGGTTAACTGAAGAAGAAAGGATTTCTCTGGAAGGCGTCTCCCCTTGTGCTACAGGTAGTAGGAGCTGATGAAGAAAAGAGAGAAAGCAGGTAGGTGGACAGAGCTGGAGAAGAGCAAGCAAACCTTTTGCTGCAAAGCTTGAGATCATACTCTATCCCCATGATGGTGAACCTCTCTGTAGGCATGCGAGCTGTCACCCCAGTTCAGTTCTGCCGCTGTTGGGACTCTGGCCCCCGAGCCTGTCCTCATGGAGGAGATTGACTCTGAGGGTGATGGGGAGGAGCCGACAAGGCCTCCCTCTCCAGGACCTTCCTCTCTGGCACCACCCCAGGTTCCAGCTGCAGGCCAGGATGAGGAGCTGACAAGGCCTCCCTCTCCCGGACCCTCCTCCTCCTTGGTAATGCCTCAGGCTCCAGCTACTGAGGATCAATCTTGGATTGACCCGAGGCAGCAATGAAAAGATAAGCATGTGCAGCAAAGGAAGAGGTGTGGCAGGCTCAGAGATTGCTGAGTCACTGAGCCACACCCCACAGGGGATAAAAGCAGGTGGAGTTGCCATCTGGCCCTTGTGACGGACAAAAGCTACCAAGTGCGAACTGCAGATCGCTCATTTGGGAGTTAAAGGCCTGGACTGTGCAAAGGCTTTTTTCTGTGAGATCTTGGACACGTGGGCTTCTGTCTCCGTAAGAGACAGAACTTGGCAGGCCTTTGCACTGTAGCTATCAAGTCTTTCATTCACTACAGAAAATCAGGTCTGTTGCAAATATAAAGGACTGTGGGACGCGTGTCTCTGCAACTTCTCTGTGAAGTGGGAGGGGGACAGAACAACCATGCATGCACATGCATCTCCCACCAGCCAGCTGCGGGTCAGGTCTCTGCCGCACATGCGTGAGGCCACATGCACATGCACAGGCAGTAGGGCGTATGCGAGGGCGGTGTTCACATGCATGGAGCGCATGCAAACAGGAAGCATGCACATTGCATTTTGGGGGTTTGGGCGCACACACATTTGCACACACGCTTGTGTGCTTTGGGCACTTGATCCAGAAAAGGTTTGCCATCACGGCCCTATTCATTCAATATGTGGGCTAGGTTATGCATTGGATTTTACTTCAGCACTGCTACAGGTAGTCCTTGAATTACAACCATTTGTTTGAAGTTATGATGGCACTGAAAAAAGTGACTAGAGTGAAATAAAAACCTCTCTGCACGTAAAGAAGTTGCTGCAGGGAAGATGTTATCCAATCCCTTCTTTAATAATATGTGTATAGAGTCCTTTTAGTGTGTTTGAACATGGAGAAGCATTTCAAACCATCACATCTCACACTTTTGGTCTTAACTAGTGCAGATTTTCCATTCCTCGTTCTGCATGACACTTGAAAAGCTCACATACAAATGGTAATGAGCAGCTGAAATACATGAAAGAGGAAGGAACTGAAAATAAAACTGACAGACTCATCATCGTGCCTTTATACAAACTGGTGGTACAAACTGTTGGTGCAGTAACACTAGAAATACTGTGTACACTTCTGGTTTTGACACTTCAGAGAAGATGCCGCAGGGCTGGGAAGGATTGCAGCAAAAGAAATCAAATGATAAGAGCAAATAAACCAACCATTTCAGACAAATGACTGTCCAGTCTCTTTTAAAAAGCCTCTTGTAATGGAGCGCCCAGAATTTCTGAAGGCAAGCTGTTCCATTGGTTTACTGTTCTCACTGGCAGGAAATTTCTCCTTAGTTCTTGGTTGCTACTGTCCTTGATTAGTTTCCACCCATTGCTTCTTGTCCTGCCTTCAGGTGCTTTGGAGAATAACCAAAAGTGCTTGACTCCCTCTTCTTTGTGGCAGCCCCTTAGATATTGGAACATGGGTATCATGTCACCCTTAGTCCTTCTCACATATTACATGAACAAAATCCACCTCTTTTTAATGGGTGTGCACAAGGCTGAAACTAATGTCTTGGGCTTTTTGGAGCCCCTCTATAGATGCCTCTAAGTAAAAGAACAACCATATTTAGTACCTGAATAGAAGAGAGGTGTGTACAAGAAAGAGAAAAGGTTATGTCAGGATGATTATCAGTATATTTTGTAACCTTTACCATCTGCCAGCTCCTCAGAATAAAGAAGAGAAATATTTTTTTTAATAATATCTTTATTTCACTTAGCTGGGCCTCTTGCATGGTTAAAAGTTCAGAAATCTATTCGTTTTAATCCTGTTTTCCCAAGCAGACCCATTGTTTCAGTTTCAAATTTGTGATGCTGACGATACCAACAGAAGCCAAAGCTTCATCTTGTGGCTGGCAGTGCTAAAAATACAATCCTCCATGGAACTTACTTATTTCATGCTCTGAAGCGCCAATCATGTTTGTTTGAAGCAGGAAAACATTATGAAGTTAGCACTTAGCGCTGCTCAGGCACACTTTGGAAATAATTTACCACAGGAAAACAAATAATACTCACGAGAAATTGTGGGCTCCTGGTATGAACAGTAATATTTATCAGCTTGCATTCTTTAAATATGCAGGTGTTGCTGACTGCCTTTGGTAATTGCTTCCTCGCCTACATTTTAAAAAAGATTTCAAAAGGAGCTACTTCAGGAAATTGGTGCCCTATGACATTTTTAGATGGGCTGTAGGAGGTTAGTGCTCTTCCTTTTTAAAAGCAGGATCCTATAATTTTAAATGTCCCACATTGTTCCCAATGTGATGCAGATCAGGAATAGAATAGAATAGAATAGAATAGAATAGAATAGAATAGAATAGAATAGAATAGAATAGAATAGAATAGAATAGAATTCTTTATTGACCAAGTGTGTTTGGACACACAAGGAATTTGTCTTGGTGCATATGCTCTCAGTGTACATAAAAGAAAAGATAAATTTGTCAAGAATCATAAGGTACAACACTTAATGATAGTCATAGGGAACAAATAAGCAATCAAATCATATTAGGAAACAGTCAATATAAATCGTAAGGATACCAGCAACAAGGTTACAGTCATATAGTCATAAATGGGAGGAGATGGGTGATAGGAACAATGAGAAGATTAATAGTAATTCAGACTTAATAACTAGTTTTACAGTGTTGAGGGAATTATTTGTTTAGCAGGGTGATGGTGTTTGGGAAAAAACTGTTCTTGTGTCTAATTGTTCTGGTGTGCAGTGCTCTATAGCATCGTTTTGAGGATAGGAGTTGAAACAGTTTACGTCCAGGATGTGAGGGGTCTGTAAATATTTTCACAGCCCTCTTTTTGACTTGTGCAGTATACAGGTCCTCAACAGAAGGCAGGTTGGTAGTAATTGTTTTTTCTGCAGTTCTAATTATTCTCTGAAGTCTGTGTCTGTCTTGTTGGCTTGCAGAGCCAAACTAGACCAAATAGAGGTACAGATGACAGACTCAATAATTCCTCTGTAGAACTGTATCAGCAGCTCCTTGGGCAATTTGAGCTTTCTGAGTTGGCGCAGAAAGAATATTCTTTGTTGTCCTTTTTTGATGACATTTTTGATGTTAGCTGTCCATTTTAAATCTTGCGATATGGTAGAACCTAGAAATTTGAAGGTCTCTACTGTTGATACTGTGTTGTCTAGTATTGTAAGAGGTGGTAGTATGGGAGGGTTTTTCCTAAAGTCTACCACCATTTCTACGGTTTTGAGTGTGTTCCGTTCCAGATTGTTCCGATCGCATCACGAGGCTAGATGTTCAACCTCCTGTCTGTATGCAGATTCATCATTGTCTCATTGTTGTGTCATCTGCGAACTTCAGTAGTTTAACAGATGGATTGTTTGAGATGCAGTCATTGGTATATAGAGAAAAGTGAAGTGGAGAGAGCACACACCCTTGTGGGGCCCCTGTGCTAATTGTACAGGTATCTGATGTGATTCTGCTTAGCTTCACCTGCTGCTTCTTGTCTGTTAGGAAGCTTATGATCCACTTACAAGTGTGTTCTGGTACCGCTAGCTGGTTTAGCTTAGTTAGAAGAATGTCTGGAATGATGGTATTGAATGCTGAACTAAAGTCTACGAAGAGGACCCTTGCGTAGGTCTTTGGAGATTCAAGATGTTGTAGGATGTAGTGCAGAGCCATATTAACAGCATCATCTGTTGATCTATTTGTTTGGTATGCAAATTGCAGGGGGTCTAACAATGGATCCGTGATGGTTTTCAAGTGGGACAGCACTAGCTTTTCATGACTACAGATGTTAGAGAAACTGGTCTGTGATCATTCAGTTCCTTGATGATGGGCTTCTTCGGCACTGGGATGATAGATTATCATTCTATAGATAGATAGATACATTATTCAATGTGTATCTTCACAAGGAAGTGCACCATATGCTTGCCCTATGATGCTCCACTTAGATTGTGTTACTGTTGTTCAGAGGGTCACTTCAGCCTTTCTTTGGAGGAATTTCTCCTTTTTTCTCCCGATATTCAGTATTTGAACTGAAGCTCTTCTTTGCTTGCACTGAGATGCAGAGGTATAGATATTTCTGTCCAAACAATAAAAGCAGCGCCCTATCATTGTGGTGTAAGATCTGCCCCTTCTTCCATGCATGTGATGTCATAGCACACATTAAAAGGTGAGGTGCTTTAGTTTGGTGTTGCTTTCCTTATTCCTATCCCCCCCCCACCTCTGGATGTGATGATATATAGACCATGGAATGGGAGCAACTTTCAATCCTCTATCAGCTTTCCCTTTGAGTTTGTGAGAATCTGTCAGGGAACATTGGAAATCCCTCCCTCCCTCCCTCCCTCCCTTCCCAAGTGGCTGCTGCTGAATGGGGAAAGGAGCAAAGAGTTATGAGACTGGCTGGGAAACTGTCACAGAATGTTGAAAATGAAGGTTGTGTAACTGTAGCTGCATCTCATCAGTGTAGCAGAAGCCAATAGCACTAAAGCAGCCACAACTTTCCCTTGAGAGTGATAGGTCCTGTATTTTGGACACATTCTGTAAATTAGCACATCTGAGGTTCCTTGCTTCAAAAACTGTTGCCCTGTGTTTCACCCATTTAAAGGTAATGGCAATGTGAGCTTTAGTAGCATATAGATAATCTGGATTGGTGTTACTAAAATCCAGTTATATCTTGTCTGTTGTCACATCTTCCTCTGCTGGCTGAACTGAGTGGCTTAAGTGACCTTGGGATAGAGACTGCAAGTCTGCTGTGTGCAAACTAAACCGAAAGGTACCAATCAACAGTTTCCCACTGTTTAGGGCCCCTTCTATATTGAGGAAATTCTGTAACCTTGCAACTGAGGATGAAAATCATACTCTGAAAAAAAAAATCACCCATACAAAAGTGTATTATATTAAGTCAGGTAATCCCCTTATATAATTCAGTATTTTCAGCTCTGCATTGATATGCTGCAGTTCTGCATGCGTTGTCAGGATATGCTGGAAAATGAACTTGGTTTTTATGCAAGGAGCACAAAGCGTACCATCCCTCTGATTCCCCCTCCATATGAAAGTGAGCAGCGATGAAAATGAATACAAACACAGCATGTGTTCCTTTCCTTCCCAGCAGTAGTCAGGGAAGGAAAGAATGGTACAGGAATCACAGCTATATAAAGCACATCTGGCTGCATTCAGCGATGACTGGGTTCATATAACATGCTAAACCTCATTTGCTTGATCATGTGCCATCCAATTGTTGTTGACTCCTAGTGACCACATTTTTTTCCATAATGGTCTATCCTTCACCTGCTCCTACAGCTCTTCCAGTGATGGTCCCTTTTCATTGTCATTGAATGTATCCGACTCCTACCACCTTCTGTCCATCCTGTGGTTTCCTGACCTGTATAGAAGTTTCTCACGAGGACAATGAGATGTTCTGGGATTCACATTTTTCTGAGCGCTTTCCAAAGCTCAATGTGATCGACATTATCACATATATCAAAGGCTTTTGTATAATCAATGGAACATATAATGACTTCTTTTTGATATTCTTCGGCTTTCTCAATTATAGAAATAATGTCTTTCGTCCCTTGGCCTTTCCTAAAGACAGACTGAACATCTGGCATCTCTTTTTTTTGTGTGTGTAGGGTTCTAATCTGTGTGGATGATCCCAAGTATTATTTTGCTAGCATGTGGAATTAAGGATATTGTAGAATAGTTTGCACATCCTGTTAATTCTCCTCTTTTGGTAATGGGATGTACATTGATCTTTTCCAATCTATTGGCCACTGTATCATTCTCCAGATTTGTTAGCAAAGCTCAGTTAGAACCTTGACTGATTTTTTTTCTTTTGTTGCTTGCCACATTTTAGTGGGTATTCAATTCAATTCAAATCTTTATTGTCAGCGCACAACATATGTGCAATGAGATTTGCTGAGCTCCCTGGTTTTCCACCAATTCCCATTGTTTTTCAACTTGGTAATAACCAAAGTTCTGATCTAACTTCATCTTCTAGTACTAGAAGCGTAAGGGAATATCTTCTAAGGTATCTTGGATATTGACATCTCTACTGTACAGTATTTCAGTATACTCCTTCCATGTTTGATCTCCTTTGAATTGATCACTATCTGTCCGTTGGAGTCCTTTAGCATAACATGTTGGGGTTAGACTGTAATTCTGGGTTCAGACATTATTAACCATAATTTTTAGTCCCTCTCCTCATATTGTCCGATGTCTCTATTCAATGCTTGAAGAACCAAAATAAACAACAAAGGAGACACTTTGTCTTGTCCCATTCTGGATTTTAGGTGATTTAGTTAGACTATTATTAACCATAATTCAAGCTTTCTGAGATGTATACATCAACATGATCTAATGGTCTGTTCTTCTTGCAATGGATGGTAGCATCCGACAATCTCTTAATCTGGCCATGACAAGGAGGACATCAGAAGCCCCCCCCCCATTTTGGATCATATAGCCACTGCTCCAACAGAAACATCAGGCCCAGTATATGCTTTGGATGACATGGAATGGGCCCCTCAATCCCCATCCCTAGAGAAGGCAGATTGAAGTCCATAATGAACAGGATCTCACATCTGGTAACCTTTGGATGACTATTGCCACACCTTCACCCTTGCCCCAAAGTCTTGACTGATGCAACATTTGAAATCCAGCAGGGCATATTTTTAAAAGGACCACCCTATCACTTCCAGCTCTATCCTGGTCCTGGTGAAACATGCCAGGTAAGCCCTATCACCAAGGATTGAATTGCAGATGAGGGAGGCCTTATTTCTGACCGACCTGGCATTTGGAAGCAGTAGCTGAAAGCCAGGGTCTCTGAAGTTGTGCTGAGTGGGTACAGGGGCTGAGATCAAGGGCTTCAGATGTTCCCTAATGTTCTCCTTGAAAATGCTGGGTGTATGTTCAAGTTCAGATTTTGGAAACTCAGTGGCTTTCTTTTTTAACTTAGCTTGGAGCATACACACAACAGTTTGTGATTTGTTCCACAGTAAGCATCTTTCTGTGTCGTTGATACTATTTAATTGGGCTTCCCCATCTCCTTTTAGCAATGTTAAACCTTAATCATGATTTAATAAAATATTGCTATATTCATATATTCATGTGTCCAAATATCCCAATAAAGAAATCGTATCACAGCTTCATGTGATGTGTGGGTTTACACAACATGCTGAGATGTTATAATACACTGTACCACAAGCTACCTAATCCTATTTTAGCCTAGTATGTGTGCTAATTTCTTCTATGATTCCTTCCTGGATAAGAAGAAACAGAACTAATCACTCTGTTTAATTGCTTTGCTTGCAAAGATGAAACAATCTTCGCTTTTTGTTGTACAAAACTGTCTGGGGATGATAAATACCAGAAGATTAAAAGAATGTTTTCAGTCATATTAGGAAGGAAGCTTGTAAGGCACATCTAAACATTATGAAAGGAAGCAAATTTAACCCATTTGCGTGGAGAAAGAAACTGTTTATTTCCCGCTGCCTTAAACCTTCCTTCCCTTTGTGTCTGATATAATAAAGAGATAAATATATAAATCAAAAGAGTTGGAAGACTTTTGAAAGACCTTCCTCCTTCATTCTTTCTCTCTTTTTAAAGGCCATTCTTATTCATTATTCATCTTTATTCATTCTTTCTCTAACTTTTTAAAGTTCAGTTTTGTTTTGACAACAAAATTTAAGAAGCCCCTGATGACTCTTATTCAAATAACCACTGTGGCTGAGTAATAAAAACGGTTATTTTCTTCAATATAAAAATTGCTTCTAACTGTTCACATATCACTTTCAGTATAGTAATACTTAGTCATTAGTTGAGTATAAGTAATTATTTCTACAGAACTGTGATCATATAATCATGAGCAAAAAATGCCCAGATTAAACTCATCAGATTGAGCAATGATCAACTGTAGTAGAGCTTGGAACAATCTGAAGCCATGTTACCTTACAGAACTCTTCTAGTAGGTTTTATGTATCCCAAACTCCATAATTTGTCCTTTGAATATTAATTATTTTATGGCTCCGAGAGCCAGAGTTTCTTTCTATAGAACTACATCCAACATCTACTTATGACAGCCTACTAAAGACTCCATAAATGTCATGGATTGGGTCCAGAAGGGATATTTCAGAATAAAATGGCCTTCCGTGAGCAGGACTTTTAAAAATTATTATTCTTATTTCATGAAGAAAATAAAATAAAAAGACACCTCACAATGTTTCAAGAAGCCTCACAATACTTTGCTCAGCCATGTTCAGGTTCCGAAAACTCCTTTGTTCACAGAAGGAATTGTATTTTTGTTTTGTTTGCCTACGATGCATGATTGCGCCTAATCCATGCTGTGCAACATGGTTTAGTAGCCTTTGTGTAAAAGTTGGAAGCAGAATGTCATTGCTAGATTTCCTACTTGTGTTTTTGTAGATTAAGCTTCACGATGAGATGATATTCAGAGATATTCTTCTGAATATAGCGCTTTTGCAATTACAAGAAGATCTGTGTTCGATCTACTAACTACTAAGTTAGCGTCTTCCTGCAGAGCCAGCAAGATGCCTCTAAAGAAGCACACAAGTTAAGCAGGAAAACAACAATCCCCCAATAATTACCCTGTTTTCCCGAAAATAAGATATCCCCTGATAATAAACCCAATCGGGCTTTTGAGCGCATGCACTAAAATAAGCCTCCCCCTGAAAATAAGCCCTCCCTGGAAATATTTAAATGCAGAGCTGGAAATTGGGTAAAATGGCAAGAGGAACCCCATCTTGCTCCATGTGCCCCAAAATAATAAGACCTCCTCGAAAATAAGGCCAAGTGCTTATTTTGGGGTTCAAAAAAAATATAAGACAGAGTCTTATTTTTGGGAAAACACGGTAGTTGCTAGTGATACACAGCTTCTAAATCTAAATAATCCCAATAATGAGCAGGCAGTGATATACCTGTTGTAGTCTGTCAGCAGCCTATGGAGCTGGCAACGGAATCGGACAGCGATGAGGCTGAGGTGCGGACTCCAGAGCCTCCAGAGTCTGATATTAGTGAGGCAGAGGAACAGGAGGAGCCTGTTCCTAATGCACGCATGAGAAGAGCTGCCAGAAGGCAAGAGCAGCTCAGGCAGAGAGGACAACTCGGGAGTAGGGCCAAGAGATGATTGGCCCCTCCCATAAGGCTTAAAACAAGACCAGCACTGGTGTTTCAGTTTGCTGAAAAACAACATTGTAGCTGAGTTCTTTGCTCTGTTCTCTGCTCTGACTTCTGGACATTTATCAGGAAGGGCCTTTGGCAGTTTGCCTAATTGGACTCAGGTCTGTGATAACCGAAGAATGTGTGTTTGGGAGGCCTTTGTTTTACTTTGAGTTGCACGACGCTGGGAATGGAATAATTCCCAGCTTTTCGAATAAAGTTTATTTTATCAAGAACTGAGTTTGTTGCTACCTACTTGGGTCTCGGTCACAACAATACCTCTCCTCCTCCAGTGTGATATAACACCTGCTTTGCAATGCCGAAGGTCTATCTGGTTTGGGTGAACCAGTAGTGGCAGCTGTGGAAGGCTCTGCCCTCCCACCCATATGTTATCACTTCCTGTTTTTGACGATCTGTGCAAGTGCGGAAGGCCCTGCGTGCGTGCTCACATTTGCAAACCGTTAGCGAAGGTAAGTGAATACCATCCCTGGTTCTGTCCCACAATTCTCTAGGTTTGGCTGAGAAAAACTCTGGGCTGCTTCAGCACGAACAAAATTCACATAGATGGAATAATCCAACTCAGATCAAAAGTAGTTTGAATACATTTGTTGAATACATTTGATTGTGTAGTCTTTATCACATCTTATTAAGGAAGCTTGGAAAGTTATTCTGGTTGATGATGGTGAAGAATCAAGGCCTTAGCAATTCCAATGTGAGATACCACAGGACTCAGTCTTCTTCTCCTTATTGTTCAGTATCTACATGAAAACACTGGGAATGTCATCCAAAATTTGGTATCATCAATATACAGATGATAAGTATATTATTTCTTGCTCTCTCTGTGTGTATGTGTATAGAATATAGATAGATAGATAGATAATTCTATTATCTATCTATCTATCTATCTATCTATCTATCTATCTATCTATCTATCTATCTATCTATCTATCTATCATCTATCTATCTATCTATCTATCTATCTATCTATCTATCTATCTATCTATCTATCTATCTATCTACCTATCTATCAATCAATCATCTATTTATCTATCTCAGACTAAGATGGATATCTTTATTTGGGTCTGGAAATTGTGAAGGACTGAATTGGGGGGGGGATTCACATAATTTACCTACCGGTTCACCCACCACCAAAAATATGCCTCCACGCACGTGCACGGCCTTCTGTGTGTGTGCTTTGCTCGCATGCACAGCTTCCACACATGCACACGACTTGAAAACGTGGCTAAATAGGATGGCATAGCGCTGGAGTGGGTCAGCGGGTCACTACTACCAGTTTTTCTGAACTGATCCGAACCAGCTGAATGCTCTCTGGACTGAATGTACGGTAACAAAACAAATTTAAACTAAAACTTGGCAAATCATTGGTTCTGTTTCTAGGTAAACCACTTGCCTCTACTCTAGTTCTTTTAACTAGAATTTCTAAAATCTTGGAAAACTGTTTATTCTGCTAAGTATTTAGGCATTAGTGATGGTTCTAAACTGCCTTTCCGTAATACGGTTTGTAGAACATGTTTTATCTACTCTATTTTTATTGTGTGATTTTTTTAAAAAAAAAAACACGTTGGGATTGCTCTCCTTCACTATGAGTTAAACTACCTAAATTCTCAGGGGTGGACAATACATAATTTGCCATATGCATAAATATATAATCCTGTTGCAAGAAATATTGTATTTATTTTCTCTATCTAAAATGGGGAAACATTTTAGAAGCTGTGCTCTTTCATACTTGCATCATGATGTCACATTGTAAGTACATAAAGGGTGGAATTTGCAATGCAGTGTTTTGCAACTTGCCTCCTTGTCCCACTGCAGACACTTGTGTATTTGTTTTTTTCTGAATCTACCTTTTAATAAGGGAGACCTTACCTTTTAATAAGAAAGTGGTGGACCTGGGCTAACTCCTCTGGGGAATCTCTCTAGCAAGGCACCACTGGCGACTGAAAGCGGCTCCCTAACTGCGTAATATTTACCTAATGAGCAGCATTTTCAGCTAAAGTCAAAAAGGCCAAATGTCTTTGAAGGCCTGCTTACCCTTAAATTGCTGAAAATGTGAGGCAGCCAATTATGTACTATTCCTTCTCAGTATATTCATGGGAGTATGAGTTCAGATGACAGCAGAATCAACCTTTCCCGTACTATTCTAAATAAAGAGGCTAGTGTTTGTGGGAACACACACACACACACACACACACACACACACACACACACACACACACACACACACACACACAGAGGTCAGTTGACCCAGTCAGCCTCTTTCCTGGATCCTAAGCACAGTTTAGCAATGCAGTGGCATCCACATCATTCTACACAGCAGTTATAATGTTGGCCTATATACAACGATATTGTGGGAAGCCACCCTCTCCCAGAAGAATGGAATATTTTGAGAAATATTTCAAAAAGCAGAATATTATATTTCCCCTAAAAGAGAAACAGAAATCTTAAGGGAGACAGAAACTCAGCCCCAGCTCCTTGCCCCCAGCAGATATTTGGTGCCAGCCTATCTACAAGACAAAACACTTTCAGCTCCAGGGTAATGGGATTAAGACATGATCCTCCAGGACATAATAGGATTATCTATCAGCAGAGCTCACCACATGACACAATCACCTGGAGACATTACATCACTCTCCAGGCTTCAACCAAACTTGATTCAGACAAACATGACCTCACATGGCCCCATGGGAGCCTGACTATAGCCAACAGAATACATTTCTTGCACAGGAACAGGAAGCTCAAGGATAAGGCCCAAGAGAAGGTATAAATAACCCTCACTCTCCATTCCATGTGCTCAGTTGCCCAGGACCTCAAACCCATGTGGTCCTGTTCATCAATAAACCATCTTTCCAATCAGCCTCTATGTTTCCAGTGTCTTTCTCCCTGCTTGGAATTGAACCAGATGGATATTTCTTCCAACAATACCTCAGGCATGCATTCTGATCCCTGATACAAGTCTGTAGATTGTAGCATTTATATGATGTCAGAGAACATAGAATAATAGAGTTGGAAGGGACCTTGGCACTCTTCTAGTCCAACCCCCTGCTTGAGCAAGAGACCATATACCATCTCCAGACAAATGGATGTCCATTCTTTTCTTTAAAACCTCCAGTGATGGAGCACCCACAACTTCTGGAGGCAAGCCATTCCACATCATACATGTTTCATCATTTGTCTTCTCATGGATTGCCATGCTGAGTAATGTCCTTTCAGTTAATTCTACCAAGTTAATTGCATAGTGGGGATGCCAAAATGCTAAAGTACCATTATAACACTATGCCATAAAAATGTTTACTAATAATTTAGAAAGCCAAAGATCCAGGATTCAGAGGTCTCCTTCCATTTCTGAGGTAAAAATATCCTTTCTGTTTATTACATAAATCTAATCATGTCCTTATTTTCAGAATTTTCATTTTCTTTTTTAACCAATAACAGTTGTTATAATTTTGGTGTTGCTAGAACCAGTGAAATACAGATTCCTCTAATTTTCTTAAATATTGCCTTTCAAGACTTTTAGGTGTGATCTGATCTTACTTGCCTGAATGTTCCAACATAAATTGAACAGCAGAAACTTTTTGATTTTTTTTTGCTGGGTTGATGTATCATACCAACAATGTAAACAGTATTCATTTCAGTAAATTTCCCTTAATTCTACAGGAACAGATCTTAATGGTTTCTTTTGCCTCAAGCAGTTCATTTGATCTTTGTAACAAGATCCTATTCCCATAATTTGGGGAAATAATTTGAAGTTGCATTCCAGAATCCTTTAATAATATAGTTCAATATCACATTCAGATCTTTAACTGCGTGTCGTCCTTATTATGACTGTAATGGAGCCCGCCCATTGCAGTCATTACAATAGTTGTTGTAATTGTAGAATACGTCAGTTGCATGACTGAGCTGATTTTACCACTTTTTTGCAGCAATTGTTATGTGAATGCAATGGTCGTAATTGTGAATGTGGCAATTGTAAGTGTGAAGACTGCTTTGGCTAAACAAATCCATTGTTCACTATAATGTGATTTTGCTGAAAACCAGAAGTTCCGGGTTTTGGAAAACCATCATAAAATGCTTTCACGTGACCTGTAAACAGCTGGTCATGTGGTCATGTGACCATTGGAACATCAGATACATGAATGCTAACTTTCCTTTACTTTTTTAAATTCATAAAAATAAATTGTTGATTTTGGTTTTTTTTTTTTTTGTTTTGTTTACATTTATACCCCGCCCTTCTCCGAAGACTCAGGGCGGCTTACAATGTATAGGGCAATAGTCTCATTCTATTTGTATTTGTATATATTTACAAAGTCAACTTATTGCCCCCCCAACAATCTGGGTCCTCATTTTACCTACCTGCATCTCTGAAAGATCCTAAAATTGAAAGATCCTAAAATTGCAGATCACTTGGAACATGCTAGACCAGGGGTCTCCAACCTTGATAACTTTAAGCCTGGTGGACTTCAACTCCCAGAATTCCCTAGCCAGCTTTTGAATTCTGGGAGCTGAAGTCCTCTAGACTTAAAGTTGCGAAGGTTGGAGACCCCAGTGCTAGAGTATCAAGAGTAGTGTGCTAGAGTATCAAGAGTACTGTGCTAGAGTATCATATTGTAGGTGATGACCAGACTGAGCCTGAGGGCGGAGTCAAACACATCATCAATCTGGAGTCCCCATGCCCTCGAAAGAGACCCAAGTCTCTTTGACGTCCGTTGATTTTTATCTGGAACCAATTCACCTTGATCATTAGTAGATCAGAGTCTTGTACCGGTAGTCCTCAACTTACAACCATTCATTTAGTGTTCGAAGTTTGACGGTTCGAAGTTACAACGGCACTGAAAAAAGTGTCTTATGACCATTTTTCACATTTACGACCAGTGCAAGCATCCCCACGGTCCCCATGATCAAAATTCATACGCTTTGGCAACTGACTCACATTTGTGATGGTTGCAGTGTCCCGGAGTCATGTGATCTCCTTTTGTGACATTCTGACAAGCAAAGTCAAATGGGAAACCCAGATTCACTTAACAACTGTGCTGCTAAATTAACTGCAGTCATTTACTAAACAATTGTGACATGAAAAATGGGCAAAGTTAACATTTAACAACTGTCTCGCTTAGCAACAGAAATTTGGGGCTCAATTGTGGTCATAAATCGAGGACTATCTGTATATAGGTTGCATAGAGCAGGGGTCTCCAACCTTGGCAACTTTAAGACTTTGCTGGCTGAGGTATTCTGGGAGTTGAAGTCCACAAGTCCTAAAGTTGCCAAGGTTGGAGACCCCTGGCATAGAGTATATTGACAGTGTTTTTGAATAGAATAGAATAGAATTTTTTATTGGCCAAGTGTGATTGGACACACAAGGAATTTGTCTTGGTGCATATGCTCTCAGTGTACATAAAAGAAAAGATACGTTCATCAAGGTACAACATTTACAACACAATTGATGATCAATATATCAATATAAATCATAAGGATTGCCAGCAACAAGTTATAGTCATACAGTCATAAGTGGAAAGAGATTGGTGATGGGAACTATGAAACGATTAATAGTAGTGCAGATTCAGTAAATAGTCTGACAGTGTTGAGGGAATTATTTGTTTAGCAGAGTGATGGCCTTTGGGAAAAAACTGTTCTTGTGTCTAGTTGTTCTGGTGTGCAGTGCTCTATAGCGTCGTTTTGAGGGTAGGAGGTCGTTTTGAGGTAGCGTCGTTTTGAGGGTAGGAGTTGAAACAGTTTATGTCCAGGATGCGAGGGATCTGCAAATATTTTCACGGCCCTCTTCTTGATTCGTGCAGTATACAGGTCCTCAATGGAAGGCAGGTTGGTAGCAATTATTTTTCTGCAGTTCTAATTATCCTCTGAAGTCTGTGTTTTTCTTGTTGGGTTGCAGAACCGAACCAGACAGTTATAGAGGTGCAAATGACAGACTCAATAATTCCTCTGTAGAATTGGATCAGCAGCTCCTTGGGCAGTTTGAGCTTACTGAGTTGGCGCAGAAAGAACATTCTTTGTTGTCCTTTTTTAATGATGTTTTTGATGTTAGCTGTCCATTTTAGATCTTGCGATATGATAGAACCTAGAAATTTGAAGGTTTCTACTGTTGATACTGTGTTGTCAAGTATTGTGAGAGGTGGAAGTATGGAAGGGTTTCTCCTAAAGTCTACTACCATTTCTACGGTTTTGAGTGTGTTCAGTTCCAGATTGTTTTGGTTGCACCACAAGGCTAGTCGTTCGACCTCTCGTCTATATGCGGATTCGTCATTGTCTCGAATGAGACCAATCACTGTTGTGTCATCTGCGAACTTCAGTAGCTTAACAGATGGATCATTGGAAATGCAGAATTGCTCCAACACTGGAAATTTTTAAGAAAATGTTGGATAACCATCTGACTGAGATGGTGTAGGGTTTCCTGCCTGGGCAGGGGGTTGGACTAGAAGGCCTCCAAGGTCCCTTCCAACTCTGTTGTTATGTTATGTTATATGTTAATCCTCTGGTTTCTTGTGCCTGACACCTACTGTTTAATTAATGCATGTCTCAGTTGTGTATATTGCCAAACCGATATTATAGGTAAGTCAAATTCAACGGATCATCTCTGAAAGCTTTAAAATAACCATTAGAAATTAAGTGAGTGAAAGTGTCAATCCCTTTTTA
Source organism: Ahaetulla prasina (assembly GCF_028640845.1). Classification (NCBI taxonomy): domain Eukaryota; kingdom Metazoa; phylum Chordata; class Lepidosauria; order Squamata; family Colubridae; genus Ahaetulla; species Ahaetulla prasina. The sequence goes on along the minus strand of NC_080539.1, from coordinate 349,196,357 downwards.
GCCCAAACTTTCCAATAAAATAATCTTCCTTGCTATTTTTCAAATTTGGGTTATTCCACAGCATCATTTTCTGTAACCACTTACCTATTAATAACCAATGGTCGTTTTTAAAGCTGCAAACAAAGATCCCTACAGTATTTCGAATAGATGGATCCTAAAACTTGCAAAAAATTCAGAAATGTTATATACTTGCTGTTCAAATAGATCCAAAGAGGGGACTAATCATGAAACATTTGCAGTTTATTTTTTTTACATATATGCCAGAACTACAGTCTACTCTTTATCTTCCATATGTGGTAAGCACCTGGGATTCAAACATTACCCAAAAAAAGTCTATGACACCATCCTTCTCAGCTTTTCTTCCCTTTTTATTATTTTGTTTTATTTTAATATAACTTTTAAAAAATAAACCAAGAAAAAAGGCAAGAAAAGAGAGACAAAAATAAAAAGAGATGTACAAGCCGGATAGCTCAGGCTGGTAAAGCCTGTTATTAAGAACACAAAGCCTGCAATTACTGCAGGTTCAAGCCCGGCCCAAGGTTGACTCAGCCTTCCATCCTTTATAAGGTAGGTAAAATGAGGACCCAGATTGTTGGGGGGGCAATAAGTTGACTTTGTAAAAATATACAAATAGAATGAGACTATTGCCTTATACACTGTAAGCTGCCCTGAGTCTTTGGAGAAGGGCGGGGTATAAATGTAAACAAACAAACAAACAAACAAAAAAGCCACGTGAGCAAGAATGTTCAAAGTCACCTTAGATTAATACTATATAAAACACATTCATGACTATTACTGGAATCAATTCAGTGACAAATAACAGAAACCAATATGTTAAGAATTACAAATCAGAATATTTAATTAATAAAACATCTGTCAAATTTAAGAAGAATTTTTGTTATAACAAAGTATGCAAGATACAATGTTTTAAAACCTTTCTTTACGAGTAACTCACTTTTCAGATGTGATGCAAATCCATTTGCAGAATTACTATTTACTTATTACCATAGATATTTATCCTGCCTTTATTACTTTATAGGTGGTGCACTGGCTCAGTGGTTAAGATGCTGAGCTCGGGTGCTAGAAAGCCGGAAGCCCAAGTTTGAGACCCGAACACTAAGTTGACAGGGTGAGCTCCCATCCTCTCCCCAGCTCCTGCCAACATAAAAGTTCAAAAGCATGTAAATGCAAGTAGATAAGTAAGTACCACTTTGGTGGTAAGGTAAAGGCACTCCATGACTTCATGCTGGCCACATGACCGCAAAATGTCTACAGAAAGCACTGGCACACATTGCCTTGCAATGGAGGTGAGCACCTCCCCCTGTAGTTAGCAGTGACTAGCAAAGTAAAATCCACAGGGACTCCTTTACCTTTTTTAAAAATTACTTTATAAATAACTCAAAGTGGCGACAGTTAATACTGCTTTCACTCATAATTTTCCCAACAACAACAATCCTGTGAGGTAACTTGGGCTGAAAGAGAGTGACGGGCCCAAAGCCACCCAACTGGAGATGATGGATAGATAGATAGACGGACGGACGGACGGACGGACGGACGGACAGACAGACAGACAGACAGATTCCGTTAACTGTTTCCAGGTTAAATTAAGTTTGATATCAATTTTTCTAAAAAATACAGTTATTTTTGACATTGACTTTTCCACCTTAATCTCTCATTCTTCTAAAGAAACAATTATATGTAATTTCCAGTGAAAATCATATAGTATTCTGGCAGCTGTTATATACAAAGCCATATGCCAAAAAAAGGCTTTTCAGTTGCAAAAATTGCTTCAAAATTCACACAACACCCTAGACTAGGCTAAAAATATGTTGGATGGTTTTTAATTCAATGTATTATGGGAAACATAGTCGTGTGTTGGCATGTAAAACTGACTATCTCAGTAATTTGCAATACATTTTGCTTCATACAGCGTATAGTGAACACAGCAATTACATTTGGTAACTCAGTTTTAGAATTTAACTGTTACACAAGCAGTCAGTGTAAAGAAATGTTTTTATAAATCTTATTATACTGTTTTACATTCCTTCTGATCAATGGACTGAACTTTGTAAAAATTCAGGTCTTGTTTCTCTGGAACAAGTATTGTTCCCCCTCCTGCCACTAAAATCTTGTCCATTGCAGTTTAGAGTGGAAGCTGGGCATTTTGTTTTCTGATTGCATTTTTAAATAGCTTTGCATGGTACTGGCATCAATTAAGCATTTCTGTCAATAAATGCCTTTCACATTTTAAATTCTGCCCTGAGGCTGTCAATTTACTTTTTTCTGCCAGGCTTCTGTATCTTTATCAACTCTGGCTGTAGGAGAAATTCATCTGATGCAGTAAGGCCCAGATTAATTTAAAAAAAACCTCTATGTATTTTGCCCCATTTGTTGGCTTTTCTTAGGGATCAAATCATGCATCATTTCAAACATTTGCTCTCCTAAAGCATCTCATGAGTTACACTGAAGAAAATTTTATTCAGAACAATGACCTGTATGCTTGGGAAGGCAAAACATAAAAGTTCAGCTTTTATCTCTGAAAATTTGACAGAGAAGTCTCATCAGAAGGAAAGATGAATATCTGTACTAAGGATCAGATTTAGCATTCTGTATTGAAAATTAAACCTTTCAAAATATGGCTGGGCAGGGATCTATAGGAACTTCATTTCAGTGAGCAAACCCTCTGACAGTCTGCAAAGTTTGAGTGGTTGGGAGAAGTTTCAACTCAAGAGTTTATGATGACCCTGAACCAAATTGACTGATACAGGCCAACTTCCACCAATGTGAAGATTCACATTTTTAGGATGATTTGGAAGATCACCCTAATTGATTCACATTTTAGGGTGATTAGCCAGCTTCATCTCTCTCAACAGATCCACCATTGCGTTCATTTCCTTCTGGTGCCCTCTAGTGACTAACCTTCAAAGTCATCTTATCAGTTCAGATACGAACATAGAAAGTTTCCCACGGGAAGGATTCTTGCAATTAATTTCAAAGTCTTGATTCAAGTCCTGAATCTTTAATCCATTTTAAACTTTACTTTAATCATCCTTTTGCAGTATATTCACAAAACCTTAAACTCGTAATCTTCATGGACTGAAGAAAAACGTATCCAGCGCATAAAATAAAACTTGCAGTTCTGAAGGTTCTCAATTTTTAAAAAGTAGTAAAAAATCCAAAATAATTAAGAAGTGAAGTTTGAACTTTGAGTCCATGAAGGCTATGTTGATGGCTATATGTTCAATTGAATCCCATAACTTCTAGTTTGTTTGCAAATTGACAGCAAAAAACTCAGCTCCTGCTGTCTACTTCATAAAAAGCATCTGTCCAAAGTGCTGATAGGCAATCTCAAAATTTTCTCCTTTCTCCAGGGGGATTTCAGTGTTCTGGATCCAACATCCAGCTGCTGTTTTCAGCCCTAATGTCTTCCACACTCCATTTCCTAACCAGAAACTCCTAACCTATGATCTCTCTCAGAGCTTTGTCTTGTTTTCTATGCTTTGTAATATCAAAACAAAAATACTTGTGGCCTCCAGAGCATTAGAACTGGGTGCCATCACTACACAAATGACACGTAGCTTTACTAGTCTGTAGTTTCTAATTCAGGGGAACAATCAGCAACCTTGAACAGTGCTAAACCCAAATAATGAGCAGAATGAGAGAAGAAGCTGAAAGTGAATCCAGACAAGATGGAGTGCTGTTAACAAGAACAAAGTTGGAGTGGGATTTAGAATAGAATAACAGAGTTGGAAGGGACCTTGGAAGGACCACATATGCTATACCTGTGCATTTTGTTTTTCTTGCCTAAATGTAGAACCTTACTTTTTTCACTGTTGAATTTCATTTTGTTAGTTAGCGCCCAATGTTCAAATCTGTCAAGATCCTTCTGTAACTTGAGCCTATCTTCTGGAGTGTTGGCTATTCCTGCCAGCTTGGTGTCATCTGCAAATTTGATGAGTTCCCCATCTATCCCCTCGTCCAAGTCATTAATGATGATGTTGAAGAGTACTGGGCCTAAAACAGAGCCTTGGGTTACTCCACTGCATACTTCCCTCCATATGGATGTAGTTCCATTGAGGACTACACGTTGAGTGCGGTTGGTCAGCCAGTTACGAATCCATCTGGTGGTGATGCTGTCTAGCCCACATTTTTCTACTTTATCTAGTAGTAGGTTATGGTCTACTTTATCAAATGCTTTACTGAAGTCCAAGTAAATTATATCGACATATTCCTCTAGTCCACTAATTTTGTCACTTTGTCAAAGAATGCAATAAAATTAGTCTGGCATGATCTGTTTTTGACAAACCCATGTTGGCTTTTGGTTATTACTTTGTTTGCTTCTAGGTGTTTGGTGATTTGTTGCTTGCTTATCTTTTCCAGAATCTTCTCTGGTATTGAGGTCAGGCTGATGTAGTTTCCTGGATCTGTTTTTTCCCCCCTTTTTGAAGATGGGAACTACATCAACTCTTTTCCAGTCCTCTGGCAGTTCCCAGGTGCTTCAGGATCTTTGAAAGATATAATTCAGTGGTTCTGAGATCTTGTCTGCCAGTTCCTTCAGAACCTTGGGGTGTAATCCATCCAGTCCTGGTGATTTGAACTCATCTAGGGTAGACAAGTGTTCACTTACCATTTTCTTCCCTATTTTAACATGTTCCTAATCTGTTTTTTTGTGGTGGTGTTTTTGATAGGTTGGACTGTATTTTCCTTTTTGAAGATGGGAACTACATCAGCTCTTTTCCAGTCCTCTGGCAGCTCCCTGTGCTCCAGGATCTTTGAAAGATATAGTTCAGTGGTTCTGAGATCGTCTGCCAGTTCCTTCAGAACCTTGGGGTGTAATCCATCCAGTCCTGGTGATTTGAACTCATCTAGGGTAGACAAGTGTTCACTTACCATTTTCTTCCCTATTTTAACATGTTCCTAATCTGTTTTTTTGTGGTGGTGTTTTTGATAGGTTGGACTGTATTTTCCTTTTGTGTAAAGACAGATACAAAAAAAATGAGTTACATAATTCTGCTTTCTCCCTGTTGCTTGTCACCCTTATGTCACTTTCTCTCAGCAATGGACAATTGTTTCCTTGACTTTTTTCTTGTTTTTAACATGTTGGAAGAAGCTTTTCTTTGTTATTTTCTAGCCTTAGCTTTCCTCACTTCATCTTTACAGGCTCGGGCTATTTGCTGATATTCTGCCTTAGTTATTTGCCCCACTTTCCACTTTTTATACTTGTCCTTTTTGTCTTTCAGTTTGTCAGAGAGTTCTTTATGCAGCCATGCTGGTTTCTTTTGAGAGCTATTATTTTTCTTTTTCATTGGTATTGTGCTAGACTGGGCTTTTATAATCTCACTTTTCAAAATTTCCCAAACTTCTTGAGTTGTTTTCCCCTTGAGGATTCTCATCCATGGAATCCTTCCCAAGCTCTCTCTATGTTTACTGACATTAGCTTTCTTAAAGTCCAAGACTCTAGTTTGACTTTGTTCTACTATTTGTGTTTATATAATGTTGAATTCCAATATTGCGTGATCACTTGCCCCCAAGGTTCCTGTAGCTTCAACATCTTCTATCATTTCATCTCTGTTAGTGAGAAGTCCAATATGGCTGATCCCCTTGTTCTCTTCTCTACTTTTTGGGAAACAAAGTTGTCTGCTAGGTTTGTTAGGGACCTGTTCCACTTGGTGCAAAAAAGCCCAAAATTCCTGTTGTTAAGTGAGAAATTTGTTAAGTAGGTTTTGCCCCATTTTATGACCTTTCTTCCCTCAGTTTTAAAGTGAATCACTGCAGTTGTTAAGTGAATCTGGCTTGGGTGGGGGGTTGGACCAGATCAGGGGTCACCAACCATTTGGACCCCAGGGACCACTAAATTCATAATTTTAAATCCCATGGACCACTAATATGATCTGGTTAATTCCTGGCTGGGTGGGGATGACCAACTTGATGTCACTCACGTCGAGGGGCGCCTTACCGGCCTCTATTCACCCCTCCCCTCCCCTCCCCTCCCCTCCCCTCCCAGCCACTCCTAGCCTGCCCGCCCGGGCTCCTTAGGGCCCCAACAGGAAAGTTATTGGAGCTAAGCAGCCACTATGAGAAAGAGCTGGCAAAACAGCTGGTTCAGTTCAAATTGGATCTGACTGAGAAGGAGGCTCAGCAGAAGCACCTCACTGAGGACTACAAGCATAGGCTTTCCAAGCAGAGGTACCGGCACCTGGAGGCTCAGTGGACTGAGATGATCAGCCAGTTCCAGGCCATGATGCAGTCCCATTGGCCCTCTGGCTCTTCTTCACCAGCGGTGCTTCCCTCCAGCCTTCGGCCAAAGCCCCACACCAGGAGGCTGAAGCAGACCCCAAGCTGGAATTTCTGCCCCCTCCGACCTACACAATAAGACCCTGAACGGGGAGACTCTCTGCAGTAACACAAGCTTTCATTGCATGTATCTGTCCTAGGGCCTGTAGTTTGAAGACCCCTGATTTAGTGCAATATAAAAAATGCAAATAATTTTTCTGTGGACCACCAAAATTTTCTGGTAGTCCAGGGACCACCAGTTGGAGACCACTGGACTAGATGACCTACAAGGTCCCTTCCAACTCTATTAATCTGAATCTGGCTTCCAATTAGTAACTTGTCTATCTACTTATCAGATCAGCAGGAAAGCGTTTGGGAGAAATACCTATTGGCTGGTATCAGTGGTGGGATTAAAAGTAATTTAACAACCGGTTCTCTGCACTAACGATTTCTTCCAAAACCAGTTTGCCAAACTGCTCAGAAAGTTAACAACCGGTTCTCCCGAAGTGGTGCGAACTGGCTGAATCCCACCACTGGCTGGTATGCTGGGAAAGGCCTGTTCTTGTGTCCTCCCAGTACTCTGTAGGGAGATTTATTTGCTGAATAGAGACACAATATATATAGACAATATGTATAAAGATATAATTTCCATAACAAAGAAGTAACAAACAAACAAACCAAACTCCAGTTAGGATATTTAGCACAGTGTACAAACAAAACCAACGGGTAGAAATTATTTTATAGGCTCATTACAACTTTCCTCCTTCTGTTCAGGGAATTAATATTTCAAGAAAAGTCTGCATTGCTGATCTTTTGGGTAAATGAACAACTACCATTCTCTCCCCCCCCTCCCCCGCCCGCAAACCTTCTTTCTTTGCAGTTTAGATTGGAAGTCTGCCAGTTTGTTCTGACTACATTTTTTAAACAGCTTTCAGGAGAATCAGCAACAACTAAGCCCTTCTGTCAATAAATACTTTTCACATTTAAAACTCTGCATGGAGATTGCCAACTTGATTTTTTGGCAGGACCTCAGCATCAATTCTGAGCATCAATTCTGAGCAGAGGAGAAAGTCACTTGACCAATATGGCCCCAGATAAGTTCAAAAACCCTCTAGGTATTTGGCCCCATTTGTTGGCATTTTCTACAAATCAAGTAATACTTTCTATTGTTTTCATTCCCCACTTCAAACTGATTAGGTTCCTTAAATATCTCAGGTAGTATCTCAGGTAGAAGAAAATTTAATTCACGAAGATGCCATTTATGTCTGAGAAGAAAAACAGAAAGGTTATGCTTTTGTCCCAGGCCCTTTTCTCTAAAGAGTCTGAAAATCTGGCAGAGAGATCTCAGCAGAATTTACTTAGAATTTTTTATTTTTATACTACTACTAAAAATTGAACTTTTCAAAATACTTTTAAAAGAAATAAAAGTAGGCTGCATCTCTGATAAAATATATTCCAGTTTCTTAAATCCCCAACCAATGCACTTACAGATGTTGAACTACAGCTAATAGCTTTTTCTTCAAGGCTGGCCAGCTTGTGCCTTCAGATTTGTGGGCAGTCTGCAGGATAGTTTCATTTTTTCCTTGTCAGAGGGTCTGTGTGCCATTAACTATTCCATTACAGGTTTAAGGGGTAGCTTAAGGGGTCCTTGGTGCTCTCTAAGCTTGGTTGTTTTCTTGTAGATGTTTCATTACCCAGACTAGGTAACATCATCAGTGCTTGTAAATCAGTGCCTCACCTTTGTAGATCAGGTGTCACCTTTTGTAAAGGTGGTTTACAAAAATTAAAATAAGTGCAAGCAAGGCAAATAGATAAAAGCACTGTTGAAAAACTTGAGTTTAACTAAGCTTCTCCAACCAGTTGGGTTGCCCCATCCATCACCACCAGATTGTGTTTGCTTAAGGGTGCCGTTATTCAATAGCCTCTGTCTAAACTACAATGGAAAAGCATGACTGAAAATATTAAAGGCAGTGACTAAATAGTTAAAAAGCCTAAATCAAAAGAACAAATATAATGTTCTCAATTCCTGGCAAATAGATGGGGAAGAAATGGAGGTAGTGACAGATTTTATTTTCCTGGGCTCCAAGATCACTGCAGATGGGGACTACAGCCAAGAAATTAAAAGACACTTGCTCCTGGGGAGGAAAGCTATAGCAAATCTAGGCAGCATATTAAAAAGCAGAGACATCACCCTGCCAACAAAAGTGCATATAGTCAAGGCTATGGTTTTCCCAGTTGCAATGTATGGCTGTGAAGGTTGGACCATAAGAAAGGCTGAGCGCCAAAGAATTGAGGCCTTTGAACTCTGGTGCTGGAGAAGACTCCTGCGAGTCCCTTGGACTGCAAAGCGAACAAACCGGACAGTCCTAGAGGAGATCAATCCTGACTGCTCCTTAGAAGGCCAGATCCTGAAGATGAAACTCAAACACTTTGGCTACCTAGTGAGAAGGAAGGACTCACTGGAGAAGAGCCTAATGCTGGGAAAGATTGAGGGCAAAAGAAGAAGGGGACGGCAGAGAATGAGGTGGCTGGATGGAGTCACTGAAGCAGTCGGCGTGAGCTTAAATGGACTCCAGAGGATGGTAGAGGACAGGAAGGCCTGGAGGAACACTGTCCATGGGGTTGTGATGGATTGGACACGACTTCACAACTAACAACAACAAAAAATGTGTTGAACTAGGTGTAGGGAGACTTTATACAGAGGTGTTCAGGTGTAGTTTCAAAGGGGCCAATAAAGCAGCATTGTATATCATGGCAAGAGAGTTCCATCTTTTCTGTACATACATTATGATACCGCATGTGCATCTCCAAATGATGGAGCTTATGTTATGACAGTGATTTCATCATTGTGAGAAAAGCCTTCAAACTTGTAACTATTTCTAGTCCTATTTTCTGCTGCAGAAGCTCCCAGGTGACTTAGACTTGGTGACTCTCACTGAGCCAAATCTATTTTATAAGATTACTTCGAAAGGATAATATCGGAGAAAGAAATATCATTTTCTTGGCAATTATAGACAGAGGGGGCTTTGAGGGCTTCATAAGCCCTAGGGATTAATATGACCTGTTAAAACTTTTAAAACTCTAAAGGTTTTTTATCAATAAAAATGTGTTCCGGATATAAGTCATTTCTTTGTTTAGTTTATATTTGATTTGAAACTTATTTAATTTTGGAGTTCTTAGTGCTCTCATAATTTGATTGTTTGAGTGTAGATCTTTTATTACCTTAAACTAGGTAATATCACCAGTGTGAGTAAGTATGTAGTTTGCTGCCTGTTTATATGCAGTAGATTGCCCTGCCAAGTTTTGGTGGGTTATGTGGTTTCTGGTGGGTTATGTGGTTTCAAATGCTCTACCATCATCCCAGTGCCGAAGAAGCCCACCATCAAGGAACTGAATGACTACAGACCAGTTGCTTTAACATCTGTAGTCATGAAAACCTTTGAAAGGCTAGTGTCAGGCCTGGAAACCATATTAGACTTTAGGTTTCCAGACGCTGCCACATTTTTCCCCTGAGGGGAAGAAGGGGGGCTGAGGGGTATGGTAACATTCTTTAGACGGTCAAGGTCGGATGGGGTTCACATCTGCAGGAAGAGTGGCAAGAAGATATTCGAATGGACTGGGAGAACGTGGGACCATGTGACCATCAAAGGGGTCAGGGGGGTGGGACTCTTGGGGTTTGTATAACTGGGGAAAAGAATCCGGAACTTCAGTTTTGGAATTGCACTCATCGTGTGCCAGTCTCCTCATGCTAGTAAAGAACTCTGGAAAAGAAATGTCTCTGAGTTTCTTTTACGCAGAAGAGGTATTTCTGGAACCTTGACATTATTCCAAAACTCATAACTTTCTTTTGCTAACGGTACCCTCTCCTCCTCTCAGAGGGGGCCCGTTAGAGGGGTGCTGGGCCCCAGTCTCCACAACCTCCACAGCGGTGCAAAGACCCAGTGAAGATGGAGAGAGTTCCTACGGTCCATTGGGTCGTCTCAAGGACTTAGTTCTGGATTCCATCCGGAGACTAACGGAGCGGCTGAAAAATTAAATTTGATGGTGGAACAATACATACGGTGTTACGTAAATTACCAACAAGAAAACTGGTCCGACTTGTTACCATTTGCAGAGGTTGCATATAATAATGCCGTACACAGCAGCACGGGGTTAACCCCTTTTCAAGTAACCAGCGGCATGGACTTCGTTCCAATGCCTGAACTCCCCGTGCAACCCCCCACTTCGGTTTCCCTAACGGACTGGATGAATTCATTGAAGAAAGGTTGGGAAAACACAAAAAAGGCCTTAGCTGTGACAGCTCGAAATTACAAAGCCCAAGCTGACAAACACCGTTCCCTTCAACCCCCTTTTCGCATTGGAGATAAAGTCTTTTTGTCTACTAAGTATCTAAGATTAAGGATACCCAGCAGAAAATTCGGTCCAAAATTTTGGGTCCTTTCCCATGGTAAAATTATTAATCCCATTACCGTCCAACTCAAGCTCCCTCGAATGTTGGGGAAAATACACCCGGTATTCCATACCAGCTTATTAAAACCTGCTAGACAGTCTGGTCTGAGACCTCAACCTGCCGCTCCCCCACCACCCTTGATAATCCAAGGTGAAACCCACTATGAAATCAAGAAAATCCTTGACTCTAGACTATATAGAGGTCAATTACAATATTTAGTCCACTGGAAGGGATATCCATTATCTGAATCTACTTGGGTCAAAAGTTGGGAAGTAAATGCGGACAATTTGATTAAACAATTTCCCGACACTTTCCCTGACAAACCTAAGAAACCTCTTGGAGAGGGGAGGGGGGTGGTGGAAGGGAAGTGTGGACCACTGACACTTTTCTTTATCGACTCTTTGTTTTCTTTCCTAGGATATAGCTTCTTTTCCAAGAGGGGACGCCTGTCAGGCCTGGAAACCATGTTAGACTTTAGGTTTCCAGACGCTGCCACATTTTTCCCCTGAGGGGAAGAAGGGGGGCTGAGGGGTATGGTAACATTCTTTAGACGGTCAAGGTCGGATGGGGTTCACATCTGCAGGAAGAGTGGCAAGAAGATATTCGAATGGACTGGGAGAACGTGGGACCATGTGACCATCAAAGGGGTCAGGGGGGTGGGACTCTTGGGGTTTGTATAACTGGGGAAAAGAATCCGGAACTTCAGTTTTGGAATTGCACTCATCGTGTGCCAGTCTCCTCATGCTAGTAAAGAACTCTGGAAAAGAAATGTCTCTGAGTTTCTTTTACGCAGAAGAGGTATTTCTGGAACCTTGACATTATTCCAAAACTCATAACTTTCTTTTGCTAACGGTACCCTCTCCTCCTCTCAGAGGGGGCCCGTTAGAGGGGTGCTGGGCCCCAGTCTCCACAACCTCCACAGCGGTGCAAAGACCCAGTGAAGATGGAGAGAGTTCCTACGGTCCATTGGGTCGTCTCAAGGACTTAGTTCTGGATTCCATCCGGAGACTAACGGAGCGGCTGAAAAATTAAATTTGATGGTGGAACAATACATACGGTGTTACGTAAATTACCAACAAGAAAACTGGTCCGACTTGTTACCATTTGCAGAGGTTGCATATAATAATGCCGTACACAGCAGCACGGGGTTAACCCCTTTTCAAGTAACCAGCGGCATGGACTTGTTCCAATGCCTGAACTCCCTGCAACCCCCACTTCGGTTTCCTAACGGACTGGATGAATTCGTTGAAGAAAGGTTGGGAAAACACAAAAAAGGCCTTAGCTGTGACAGCTCGAAATTACAAAGCCCAAGCTGACAAACACCGTTTCCTTCAACCCCCTTTTCGCATTGGAGATAAAGTCTTTTTGTCTACTAAGTATCTAAGATTAAGGATACCCAGCAGAAAATTCGGTCCAAAATTTTTGGGTCCTTTCCCCATGGTAAAAATTATTAATCCCATTACCGTCCAACTCAAGCTCCCTCGAATGTTGGGGAAAATACACCCGGTATTCCATACCAGCTTATTAAAACCTGCTAGACAGTCTGGTCTGAGACCTCAACCTGCCGCTCCCCCACCACCCTTGATAATCCAAGGTGAAACCCACTATGAAATCAAGAAAATCCTTGACTCTAGACTATATAGAGGTCAATTACAATATTTAGTCCACTGGAAGGGATATCCATTATCTGAATCTACTTGGGTCAAAAGTTGGGAAGTAAATGCGGACAATTTGATTAAACAATTTCCCGACACTTTCCCTGACAAACCTAAGAAACCTCTTGGAGAGGGGAGGGGGGTGGTGGAAGGGAAGTGTGGACCACTGACACTTTTCTTTATCGACTCTTTGTTTTCTTTCCTAGGATATAGCTTCTTTTCCAAGAGGGGACGCCTGTCAGGCCTGGAAACCATGTTAGACTTTAGGTTTCAGACGCTGCTACATTTTTCCCTGAGGGAAGAAGGGGCTGAGGGGTATGGTAACATTCTTTAGACGGTCAAGGTCGGATGGGGTTCACATCTGCAGGAAGAGTGGCAAGAAGATATTCGAATGGACTGGGAGAACGTGGGACCATGTGACCATCAAAGGGGTCAGGGGGGTGGGACTCTTGGGGTTTGTATAACTGGGGAAAAGAATCCGGAACTTCAGTTTTGGAATTGCACTCATCGTGTGCCAGTCTCCTCATGCTAGTAAAGAACTCTGGAAAAGAAATGTCTCTGAGTTTCTTTTACGCAGAAGAGGTATTTCTGGAACCTTGACAGCTAGTGCTTTCCTACCTGAAAACCATCACGGATCCGCTGTTAGACCCCTTGCAATTTGCATACCGAGCAAATAGATCAACAGATGATGCTGTTAATATGGCTCTGCACTACATCCTACAACATCTTGAGTCTCCAAAGACCTATGCAAGGGTCCTTTTTGTAGACTTTAGTTCAGCATTCAATACCATCATTCCAGACATTCTCCTAACTAAGCTAAACCAGCTACAGGTACCGGAACAGGCTTGTAAGTGGATCACAAGCTTCCTAACAAACAGGAAGCAGCAGGTGAAGCTAAGCAAGATCACATCAAATACCTGTACAATTAGCACAGGGGCCCCCCAAGGCTGTGTGCTCTCCCCACTTCTCTTCTCTCTGTATACCAATGACTGCATCTCCAATGATCCATCTGTTAAGCTACTGAAGTTCGCAGATGACACAACAGTGATTGGTCTCATTCGAGACAATGACGAATCCACATATAGACGAGAGGTCGAACGATTAGCCTTGTGGTGCAACCAAAACAATCTGGAACTGAACACACTCAAAACCGTAGAAATGGTGGTAGACTTTAGGAAAAACCCTTCCATACTTCCACCTCTCACAATACTTGACAACACAGTATCAACAGTAGAAACCTTCAAATTTCTGGGTTCTATCATATCGCAAGATCTCAAATGGACAGCTAACATCAAAAACATCATTAAAAAAGGACAACAAAGAATGCCCAGCGGTTCGGAAAACCCCCTCTTCGGGAGAAGGAGAAGGGGTGAGCTGAGGGCAGAGGTTGAATTTCCCTAAAGCCCCTGAGAAAAAAGGGGTTTGAAGGGTTAAGTTCCCTCCAGTAACCCGAAGTGCTCCAGATCCGAGGATTCTTCTGCTTTGGCGGAACCAATCACCACGACCAAACGCCGAGATTTATTTTGGACAATAAAGGATTATACCGGACAGAACGAAAGTGGGAGAACTTTAAGCAAGTAGCCAAGCCGATTCCCCGATACTTTGTAACAAGCTTGAAAACAGCAAGAAAATGGAGGCGAATTGTTAACAAGTTAACGAGTGGAAAGCGAAAGTGATACTTTCAGCGTGTGCCTCTGCAGTTGGTAATTTGCATGTTACTTGCTGCTTTAACTCTTTGCTGCCTGCTGATAGAATCTAGGAGATTTTTAAATACTGCTTTAAAAGACTGTGTTTTCAGAGTTAAGAAGATTTAAAGTGAATATTAAGTTGGAAATAAATAAATAAATAATTTTATAGAAGATGGCAGCCAAACAATTAAAGTCTACTGTAACAAAGAGCTTTGGAACTTTATCAGCTGGTGCCTCTCCAGCTCATACAGCAGAGACTAGAACATTGAATTTAGAGGCGTTACAAGAGAACTTAAAAGGCTTTATAGAAGAAAAATTTAAAGTTATAACTGATGAGATGTCTGAAATGAAAGAGCAGATATCAGAAATTCAAGTGGAAATAAAGAAGTTAAAGAAGGATTTGTAATGGCAGTACAAAGTTTGGCAACGAATGTGATTTTATTGGAAGAGGAGGTGGAAGTAATTAAGCAACATAATTCAAAATTAGAAAATAAAATGGATGAATTTCAAAGTAAAATGGAAAAGACAGAGGATGAAATAGTTTTGATACAATACAGAAATATGGAATTTGCTCTTAGAATCCGAGGTTTGAAAGAAAATAAGGAAGAGAATTTAAGGGAAATTTTTTCTGAAGTATTTGCTGAGATATTAGCAGCTCGTCCAGCAGATGTGGCTTATCAAATTGAAAAAATATATCGTGTGAATTCTTGGATAGCAAGGCAAAAAAAGTTGCCAAGGGATGTTGTTATTTATTTTACAAACAGAATAGTGAGAAATCAGATTTTGCAAGCTTCATATAAGGGGGAGAAGATTCAGATTGCTGGTCAAGATATCTTGATATTAAAGGAAATTCCACCAAAATGTTAAGGGCTAGGAAGGAATTTGCCTTCCTGGTGAATGAACTTAAAAAACATCAGATTGAATATAGATGGGATATTCCAACTGGTATAATAGTATATTATGCAGGGAAAGTACATCGTTTCAATACGGTTGGAAAAGCAAGAGAATTTTATGTTGAGGTATTAAAAGTTGGAAGTCTTCCCCCATTGGAAGCTAGAAGAAGGGAGGCTGAAGTGAAGGAAGGAGAAGTGAAGCAGGTACAAGAACAGATTGTGATGGAAGAAGATTTATTACAAGTGTTGGAAATACCTACGACGGGTTTAGATTCAAAAGAACAAAGGCTGACTAGAGCTGCTGCTAAACGCAAGGAACAAGAGATGAAGGCACAACAACAACTGGCAACTACTACAATGGAAACAGTGGGAGGAGCAAGGCCTAAAGTAAAATGTGATCTGCGGCTGGTGTTCCAAAAGTTTCCTTTGGCCGATAATGGCAATTAAACTATTATCTTGGAATGTTAATGGCCTGAATTCACCAGAAGAGAAGGAAAGTATTTCATTATTTGAAATAATTTAAAATGACATTACCTGTTTACAAGAAACACATATTAGATCTTGTTAAATGTTGAGATGCGATTGTGAAGATGCTACTTATTACCATATATGGTGGACTTGTAAAAAGTTAAAGTATTTTGGATTAAAGGCTGGTGGATCATGCAGAATATTTTGAAAAGAAGATTAAGTTTACTCCGCAGTTCTTTCTACTAGGAATAATTATGGACTATACAGCTATAGAGACTAAATTGATTTTGAACTTAATAACAGTCGCAAGACTTTTGATTGCTCAGTATTGGAAGAAAGAAGAATTACCTACAATCGAAGAATGGACAAAACAAAACAACAAATGGACACTCAAAGTATCAAAACTGGCAGAGATGACAAAATCTCCGCTTACTTGAAAGACTATATACTAGAAAAATATATTTTAGAATGGAAAATGTGGATTGATTATATTTAAAATAAGTATCAGATAAAAAAATATCGAATAGCATATGAGTAAATTTAGGAAATATTTTGTATTAGATATATTTTTGAAGGAGAGGGGAATTGAGAGTGTGACTAAGTGTGGTGTGACTAAAGATTATAATTTAGGAATTATTTTGGATTATGATTGTTAGTTTTGATACCCTGCATTTTGTTCTGGGAAGTCGGGGTGGGGGTGGGGGTAAGGGGAGGGAATTGGGGGGTTTGGTAGAGATGGAGTGATGGTTAATGTACAGGGATTATTGAAGAAATATAATTAATGTAGGGTCGGGTCTGCATAGTTACCATTTTAGAACGGTGGGGAGGGAGAAAAGAGAGAGTAGGAGGTAGGAAAGAGGAGAAGAGGAAGGAAGAGGGATAGTAGAGGGAGAAGGAAGGTGTAGGGTGGAGGGAGGAGCGGATGTAGATAAGAGAAGGAGAGGAAGGTTTGGAAAGTAAAAGAAGGTAGAAGAGGGAAGAGTGTTAAAAAGGGGGGGGGGTGACTGGGCAAGCCCGACTAATTGTATATAACTGTACATTGGATGAATTATTTGATATGATTGTAAAAATAAAACTTTTTATGAAAAAAAAAACATCATTAAAAAAGGACAACAAAGAATGTTCTTTCTGCACCAACTCAGTAAGCTCAAACTGCCCAAGGAGCTGCTGATCCAATTCTACAGAGGAATTATTGAGTCTGTCATTTGCACCTCTATAACTGTCTGGTTCGGTTCTGCAACCCAACAAGAAAAACACAGACTTCAGAGGATAATTAGAACTGCAGAAAAAATAATTGCTACCAACTTGCCTTCCATTGAGGACCTGTATACTGCACGAATCAAGAAGAGGGCCGTGAAAATATTTGCAGATCCCTCGCATCCTGGACATAAACTGTTTCAACTCCTACCCCCAAAACGACGCTATAGAGCACTGCACACCAGAACAACTAGACACAAGAACAGTTTTTTCCCGAAGGCCATCACTCTGCTAAACAAATAATTCCCTCAACACTGTCAGACTATTTACTGAATCTGCACTACTATTAATCGTTTCATCGTTCCCATCACCAATCTCTTTCCACTTATGACTGTATGACTATAACTTGTTGCTGGCAATCCTTATGATTTATATTGATATATTGATCATCAATTGTGTTGTAAATGTTGTACCTTGATGAACGTATCTTTTCTTTTATGTATACTGAGAGCATATGCACCAAGACAAATTCCTTGTGTGTCCAATCACACTTGGCCAATAAAAAATTCTATTCTATTCTATTCTTTCTTGGTGGTACCCTGAATATTTTCTGCCTGATTGTTTATCTGGTGCTTATCCCTGAATGTGGGCTGCTGCAGGGGGGTGGATTTATTGTAATCTTTTTGTTTCCTTCCTAGGTTTTTAAATTGTCTCTTTTAATTGATATGTAAATGTGGTCTATCTATATGTGTCTGTTGATGGCTGATTTCTCTGAATGCTAGTTCCAGGAATTTTCAAGTTGTTTTGGATTTGGTTTAGTCTGAGATGTTAATAGTTTCCCAGTTGTTCATCTGTGGATGAATCTGTCTATGTGTTGTTTTATTTTGCATATTTGAAGAAATATACCATTCAAAACTGTTATCTTTTAAAAAAGAGCACATCTCCAAATGTTAGCAGAAAAACATGCCCCCCCCCCATATTGGAGAAACTTTTTCCTTCAAATGCATATAGACATGTCAGTATTTAAAATCATATGTATTCATAGGAATTAAAATACATGTTTGCAGAAACTATACATTAGACAAAATTGCAACAGTAAGGAATATATTTTTGGAAATGCAAATAAGAGTTTTTCTCTCCCCTCCCCAAAATTCTCCAATTAATACAGAAATGGGGTGACTCAAACTTGGAAAAATAAAAACTGAATTTGACAGATTCACAATGAATGAGAAATTGAAATAGACAGATTCCTCCATTTCTAGTTTAGCTTTCATACTTTATGCATGATTCCGTGCAAGTCTGTCAAAAGTACGAGCTGCTAATTTCACTTAAGTATATTCTTAAGTAGGTGATTTTAATATTAGATTTTTAGCGTTTCCCAGCCTTGGCCCTACCGACTCCCATTATTTCAAGCAATTTCAAGGGCAATGACATTTCTGGTTGGAGATGGTGGGATGGTAGTCACAAATGAAGACCATGGTTATTATCTCTGTATTATATACTGTATAAGAGAGACATCGGAACAAAGAGCCTCTGCCTTGGGTTCAGTGACGTCCCAGCTGAGAAACAGTTTGATCCAGAACAGCTTATTCTTTAAATTTATCACACTGGGTCTTGTGCAAACAATTGTTTCCTCCAGCAGAGCTGCTGGTTTACCTTAGACATCATATTTCAAAAATGTCTTGGCCAGACTCTGTGCAGCTTCCTTCCTTGGTGTGAACTAACTTGACAGCTGGAGAGGGTCATGTTGTGAGAGATGGCCAAAGCTGTTCTGCTTCAGGTCCCAAGGCTATCAAGTTGGAATTCTTTTATTGATGTTCTCTCTCTCATTCAGAGTAAAAAATTATATCTTTACAACTAAAGGGGAAAATATACTGGAAATTTTTGCAATGTCTCAATTTTTTTGCAGTTAGAATCTTCTTTTTTAAAAAACCTAATGAATATGTAAATGATCCGTTCTATTAAATTTTATGCATAATAATAAATTGCATCCTGGTCATTGTGAGAAAAACCTTTCTTCTTTTGCTGTTAGATTATGAGAAATGATATTTCTCTTGCTCTGAAATTTTCATAATTTATTTATTTATCAAATTTATTTGCCACCCATCTTGCGATTCAGGCAACTCTAAGAGAAAGGACAAACAGTGATGTTAATCTGGATTGTAGTCATATTGATTTTTTTTCTCTAGCAGTTTTCCTACAAATGTAAGATTCACTTTTTTTTAAGATCAACTCATTGTTGGTCCATTGATTGCAACAGGTCAATGATCTACTGGCTCATTGCTCAGATTTGATGTCCTGGGCTGAGAGAGTGACTGGCCCAAAGTCACCCAATTGGCTTTCAAAGGCAGGACTAGAGTTCACAGTCTCCTGATTTCTAGCCTCATGCTTTTACCACGAAACCAAATTAGTTCTCAAAATTGATTGTAATCGGGGTGGGATTCAGCCGGTTCAGACCGGTTCGGGCGAACCAGATGCTAATTTTACATCTGGTTTGCCAAACTGATAGATGCAAGGACTGGCTGATCACGCCCACCCCTCCCCTCCTCTCCCAGGAGTCTCTACACGACCCGTTTTGGATGTGAGGTAAGTGCAGGGCCCGTGTGGAGGCTCTGGGAGGGCGAAAAATAGGCCTCCCAAAAGTACTGGAAATCCGGAAACGGGCCAGTTTCCAGCCTCCGGAGGGCCTCTGGAGCCTGGGGCACAAAGTTTTCTCCCACCCAGAGGTGCGAGGATAGCGTAAAATGGGCCTCCTAGAAGTACTGGAAGTACAGAAACAGGCCTGTTTCCGGCCTCTGGACGGGCTCTGGAGCCCGGGGAAGGCCGTTTTTGCCCTCCCGGAGACTGAAGGAAAGCCTCTGAGGCCTGGGGAGGGTGAAAATGCCCCCGTGCCATAGTTCAGGAGGGTGAGTAGGCCACACCCCCATGGCCACACCCACCCAGCAACTGGGCAGAGAACTGGTTGCTAAAATTTTTCAACCCCACCCGATTGTAATATATAATTTAGTAAAATATATATTTCAGAATACAGATAGTCCCCAACTTATGACCACAACTGAGCCCAAAACCTCTGTTGTTAAGTGAGAATTGCTATGTGAATTTTGCCTATTTTACAATCTTCCTTGGCACACTTGTTAAATGAATCACTGCAGCTGTAAAGGTAGTAAACATGCTTGTTAAGTGAATTTGGCTTCTCCATTGACTTTGCTTGTCAGAAGGTCACGAAAGGTGATCACATGACCCCAGGACATAGCAACTGTCTAAATATAAACTGGTTGCCAAGCGTCTGAATTTTCATCATGTGACCATGGGGGTGCTGTAATGGTTGTAAGAATGAAAAACAGCCATAAGTCACTTTTTCCAGTGCTGTTGTAACTTTGAATGGTCACTAAATGAACTGTTGTAAGTCGAGGACTACTTGTACAGACATTTATCCTTACCCGTACCAATATGAAATGGAAGATTCTGATAAAGACAGCCTTTAAAATAGATACAAGTGTTGCATCACAATCTCGACTATACTTATGTGGAAACTTTCCTTTGAAAAGGGAAGCAGGGGTAAAATCCAGCAGGTTCTGGAGAACCGGTAGCAGAAATTTTGAGTAGTTCGGAGAACTGGCAAATGCCACCTCTGGCTGGCCCTAGAGTGGGGTGGGAATGTAGATGTTGCAATATCCTTCCTCTGCCATGCCCACCAAGCCACGCTCACAGAACCGGTAGTAAAAAAATTTGGATTTCACCATTGCCGTGGAGTAGCACAAATTCTCAGTAAAACACGCCTACTGTTGCTTCGCTCAGCTTATATTTCCAAGTGCTGCATTTTTAACAATTTATTTGTTGCATGTGAAGTTTTGAAAAGGCTCAGCTACCTTTTGTGGCATTCTGTTCCCCAAAATAATCTCCAAAGTAGTCACCTTCTGGGAAGCAGGGCAGTACAAGAATTGCTACCTCCTCCTGTTTCGGCAATTTCAAAGGTACACTGCTTCTGACCCCTGTAGGCTTCAATAATCTATTTCAAAGCTATTTAAAATGATCTGGGCGGAGCAGATACACAAAGACTTGGGTGGTAGAATCAAGGAAATATAGTAGATGAGAATTAGGAAGTTTAACTAAGGCTATTTATCTCAATTTTAGAATGCATTAAGTATCCTTCATAGTTTGCATTAGAGAACCTTCGACAATCAGGGACAAAACATATGTGAATATTATTGGAAACTGGCAATCACAATTGCTATTGGGTACATTCCCTCACTCAGCTTTGAGCCATGTCAGGACAAAATTTGCAGACAGGAGTCCCCTAAGGCCAAATTATTTTCTCTGAAGAATTGGAGTTTGGGGGAGGGGAGGGGGCAAATGGGGAAAAGCAGAGTTTGAGAAGCTGTAATAATACTTAAGGCAAGTGAACCATGGACCAGATAGCAATGCAGCCTTTTCTGTTGCTTTTCCTTCTGTACTTTATCAGCTTTTTGTGTCTGAAATGGAGTAGAGAGACAGATTTTGCAAATGAGCCTATTTTAATCCCAAACGGTTTCATGATTTAGAAATGAAAAAGAGATATTCTCAGAGATTATGGGTGAGTTGTCAACCCTCGTTGCCTATTTTAGTGGGAGATATAACTTAAGAAATTTAGATGTATTTTACATAGGTAACAGTTCTATTTTTTTTTTGTTTTGGCACGCTGAGGCTAAAAATGGTTTTGCTGTCTTTGTAGCATTGCTGATAAACTGTTTTGCTTAATTGCACTGAAGTTTAGAGCTGTCACTGGAATGGCGATTTCATCCTAAAAGTCTCTCTCTCTCTTTTTTTTTTTATTTACATTTATATCCCGCCCTTCTCCGAAGACTCAGGGCGGCTTACAGTGTATAAGGCAATAGTCTCATTCTATTTGTATATTTTACAAAGTCAACTTATTGCCCCCCCCAACAATCTGGGTCCTCATTTTACCTACCTTATAAAGGATGGAAGGCTGAGTCAACCTCGGGCGGGCTTGAACCTGCAGTAATTGCAGGCTGCTGTGTTCTAATAACAGGCTTCTAACAGCCTGAGCTATTACGGCCCATTATGGCCCATTTTAAGTCTTCTCAGAATTTTCTTTGGTGTGGTCTGTGAAAAAAATAATATGCATAAAATAAATCTAAAGGCAGGCTCATCTAAAACCTGCAAACTAGCCCATAACCAGACTGCTCGTTCCTACAGGACAGTAATGGCTAACCTTTTTTTCCTCAGGTGCTAAAAATGGACACGCGCGTATCCATGTGCCTACAAACATAATGTGATGCCCCCACGCATGTCCCTGCGCAAGCGCGCGCAACCCCCGGTGCTGCCCTGCCCCCCTGCGCAGGTGTGCACGACCTCTGCGTTCCCCACCCCGCTGTGCATGCACGTTTGACCTCCCGTGCCCCGTTTTGGGCCTAGTATGCCTCCCTGAAGCCTTTGAAAGCCAGAAATGGCCTGTTCCGGACTTCCGGTAGGACTGGTTTTTGTCCTACTCAGGCTCTAGAGGCTTTCCTGGAGCCCCCAGGAGGGCGAAAATGGCCTCCTCCAGCCCTCCGGAGGCCCTCCAGAGGCTGGAAACAGCCTATTTCCAGACTTCCAATAGGCCTGTTTTTCACCCTCCCAGAGCCTCCGCGCGAGCCCTATACTTACCTGGCACCCAAAACAGGCTGCTTGGAGACTCCTGGGAGGGGTGGGGTGGCATGGGCATGTGCACGCATCTCGTGCATGCGTGGCAGAGACCCGAAAATCAGCTGGCCAGAGGGAGGCACACGCGCATGCGCGGTGGAGCTGACCTAGGGCGACAGCTCGCATGTCCACAGAAATGGCTCCATGTGCCACCTGTGGCCCATCCATCCATCACGGCTATAGGATATTTATAGCACAATAAATCTTTTTTGCTATTAATTTAAGTCGGCATCAAGATGCCTATTATGACTCATCATTATTGTATATACCCACCATGATATATATCACAATCTCTTTATCAAGCATCCGTCTTCTTCCCAATCTTAAAATTTTGAAAGAGACACAAAACCTCCCACCTTGCCTTCAATGGAAAACTGGAAACCCCGTGCTCCAAATTGAACATCCTGAGAACAGAAAGTTGTAATACTAAGCCCATGGAAGCCTTTTCATTTACTATGGCAGTGAAAGCAGTAGCTTTTATTCGATGTATCTATGCAATGTGCAACTAACATTTTCAGTTAATTGGTGATATAAGGGCAACACTATGATATGGATGGGCAGAAAGCCAAAAATAAAAATAAATAAATAAAAAATTTAGCGACTATTAATTCAGCAACTGTTTGAGCTTATGACAGCATTAACCAGATGTTTGTTACAGTCAATCTTTAGTGCTGTGACTGTTTCAGTGCCCCCAGTATCACATGATCAAGATTCAGGCACTTGGCTGCCCTCCTACATTTAAGACTACAATGTGCTCTTCAGCTCCCCCCCACCTGCCTATTTTCCCCTGCATCCAGAGTGAAATACTACTGGTTCACTCCAGTTTGGAGAAACCGGTAGTTAAAAAAAAGCTACCAGTTTCTCTGAACCGGTATTTCCGACGATCAGCTGTGCAGCAGGGTTTAGCTTTCTAGCAAAACCAAACTGCGCTGCACAGCTGACCGCCCGCTCTGCTGTTGTACTTACCTTCCCAAGCCTCCTTTTGGTGCGTACTGCGCATGTGCGCGTGCCGAAAGGAGGCTTGGGTAGGTAAGTAGAACAGCAGCTGTTCCCATTATTGTATATACCCACCATGATATATATCACAATCTCTTTATCAAGCATCCGTCTGTGGCGCGCAATTTAGCTGTGGCGCACAATTTAGCTTCTCTAGAAAGCAGGAAATCCTGCTTTCTAGGGAAGCTAAATTGCGTGCCACAGCTGATCCTCCGCCTCGCTTCTACTTACTTCGCTTCAAGCCTCCTTTTGACGCCTACTGTGCATGCGCATACAGCGTGCATTTGGCGTGGCCAGCAAACAGGTAGCAAATTGGTTCGGATTTCACCACTGCCTGCATCTCTGCTTTTCTTCATCAGCAGCAGGAGGAAGAAGAGGACAGGGAAGGTCAGCTAAGGCCAGCAGGGTGTCAGACCTAACTTGACTCTATAGTTGCACTTGCTGTTACTCCCAGTTTGCCAAACTGCAAGGTGGGGGGGGGGTGAGTGGGCAAATTCCTAAGGAATTTTATCAAAATTCCATCAAATCTTCAAAATCCAGATGACCACGAAACAGTAATATTAAAAAAATGACTTTTTTGATGCCATCTATTGGTTGTCTGGGTTTTGGCAGCCCAGACCTGGTGCTTTAGTAAAGGTCAGTATTTTGAATTATTCTCAAAAGTAGATCCGGAAAAAGTGAAGGTATCACAGAGGTAGGGCACACAGATGCATGAATATAATGTAGAGTAACATACCTGTGGAAACCATTCAGAGATGTCATACAAAATAGTAATTCATACTATAAATTCATTTATCTTAGGTTGTGATAATGACTAGCAGTTTCAGTGAAGAGGATTGCACATTCAACATAACAAGGTATTGTTATGAAAACAGATGGTAGCATGGCATGGGGAGTTAAGCCATTATCCATGGAATTTAGCAAACCCTTCTTCCCCACTAGAAATGGCAGAATTACATAATAATTTGGTGCAAAACCAAAAAAGACCCTTGAGATCATCTTCTAGATTAACAAATTCTATTTTATAACATAAGATTTATCAAATATGCATCTTAATGGAGATGTATAACCCCTGGGTGTGGAAAACAGTAAAGAATAAAAGAGAAATGAAATTTGGAGCTGCAGTTAATATTAATTGCCTACTGGGGGTGGCTACTCACACAACAATTTTAAAGGTTAAAAAAGACATTTTTACATAAAGTAATTGTGGTTGAATTGCAGCCAATGATTGTTTTATTAAATGTCACTATCAATTTATAATTATCAATATTCTTATTTTCTTTCTCACAGCCATGTAATTAAATATATTACTCTGTTAGACTAATGTCCTTTTGGAAGAAATATCCACCTGGGTTCAGTTCCAAGTGGGGAGAAAGACACTGGAAACATGGAGACTGTTTGGAAAATGATGTGTGTTTGTGTGTGTGTGTGTGTGTGTGTGTGTGTGGTGAGAGAGAGAGAGAGAGAGAGAGAGAGAGAGTATTTCTATCTTCTCTTGGCCTTTGAACTTGCTTCCTGTTCCTGTGAAAGAAATGTATTCTGATTGGTTGTCAGACTCCCATGGGGCGATGCAGGGGTAATTTTGTAGGTTGTCTTGATGCTTGGTTAAATCTTGCTGGGTGATATAATGAACGGGCTTTGGGCAGTTCCTATTATGGCTTAATGGTCCTGGTTTGGATCTTGATTGAGGGCTAATCCTATCACCCTGGACCTGAAGGTCTTTTGTCTTGTAGATATGCTGGCACCAAAATATCTGCTGGGGCTGAGTTTCTGTGTCCCTTAAGATTTCTATTTCTTTTAGGGCAATATTCTGCCTTTTCAATATTTCCTAGCATATTTCATTTTTCTAGGAGAAGGGTGTGTGCTTATTTTCTACAGTCCCATGCATCTGGTAAAAGGGACAATAATCATGAAAATACATGTTTTTTTAAATACATTTGTTTGATTTTAAAGGATCATCAGATTATTAAATTGCTTTGGCTGCAATTTTCCTGTGGAATCCTGTACAGGTTTACACTGAATTAATATTTATAATATTCAGCAGGATTTATTCTTTGGTAATTCTGCTATATTTATTTCTAATGCAGCAGAATATTGGCTTTCAAAGTGATCTCTAGATTTAGAAATCCTAGTTTGTACAGAATAGCTGTAAGAGAGGTGGGGGCAAAATTAAATGCGTCATCAGCAGTCATTGCATTCTTACCAGTGCTCTAAATTCTGTTGACCCTTATCTGGAGCCAATTTAGTATTGAACTTTAGTTGGCCAGATTCTTGTGTATAGGCTTGACTAAATCTTCTATGCTGCAAGCTAACTGGTGGTCTTTATTTTTCATACCTGACAATAGCATGAGCATGCCTGATAATGGCACTGGCTAAGGTTTAGTCCCATGATGGCGAAACTATGGCACCCTTGCCAGAGGTGGCACACAGAGCCCTCTGTGTGGGCACGTGCACCGTCTCCACCTGCTCTTTTGGTTTCCAGCACACGCATGCGCATGCCTGAGCACACGCATCCAAAGATCAGCTGGCTGGCGCGCACATGCACACTGGACAGCTGGTCTTCAGGTTTCCGGTGTTCTGGCACACACATGCGTGCCCACGTTCTGGTTTGGGCACTCAGTGCTGCAAAGGTTCACCATCACTGGTTTAACCCGTCTGGCATGTGTTAAGATTGTGATTTGCAGTGTATTGACAGCAGGAACATAATTAAGAACACTTGCAAACCACTTTTAGCCAGTACTGAGATACTCAAGAATGGAATTTAAATCTATGATATAAAGTTAGAGTCCAAGAGGAAAAACAGGGGTAGAAAGGAAGTAAAAAATGCGGTGAAAAATGTTTGAAAAATGGCAAGGCTGCAAACAGAGATGGTGAAATTGGAAGTGAAAATAAGTATGTGGTTTGCTTATAAGTTGCTGTGTGGCTTGTTTAATGTGTGTGAAGATGTCCTCTGACCCTCATGAAGTGTTTCCTTGTGCAAAGGGAAAACTAATAAGTGTGAACACAAAATCTACAGGGGTGATTCATTTATAAAAGATGTTTTGGGAGGGTGTTGGCACAATTCTTCTTGAAAAGGAAGAAGGGGTGACTAAATATAGGTGTTTCAACTTGGTTTGGAAGGAACATTTTTACTTGAACGAAAGAGAAATGCAGTGACAACTAGAATTTAAACTTAGGTGGTAAATTAGTTTCTTCTAACTGATGCGCTCCAAAATCATTGGATTTTAAATTCCATTCCTCCCAGCTTGCACCACATGTCTGAAGAATACCAGACCTAGGTGTGTCTGTTTTATATCCATGCAAGCTTCTTTGAGGCATGACTTGAGTGTTATGGAAAAATAATCAAGTAATTTATTTGTCTGACAGATATAGTTTTTATTAAACAGTCTTCAGTTATTCCGGTATTGGAAATTCCATACAATGGTGTAAGCAAGATTTACGTGCTATGAAATGGAATGAATCCAGTCCAATGAAGTATTTATACTGACTTCTCCAACCTATGGCAATCTAGACATACTGTATGAATACATATGTCAGCACTCTGCCGGTTGAAAACAGGCCAAAAATGGGCCAAAAAAAGGCAGAAAATGTTTTCGGCTGCAGAGTCCTGCTGGAAGTTGTGGAGGCCAAAAACGGAACATGGGGGGCTACATGCGGCCCGTTTTAGCTGGCAGAGGCACCATGGACTGGTCCTTTGATATTCCCAGGCCGGCCCCATGAGCCTTGAGTTTGACACCTCTGATGTAGGGATTCTAGGCTGATCCCTCTTTTAATTTCACCCCTAGGTTCTGCCACTCCTCCTACACAAGGTGACCATTCCCAGTATAAATGCAGTTTTCTCCCCTTATTCCTGTGAAACCCAAATCGGCTTCTGTCTTGCTTGCCAGGTGGGGAGCTTTCTAAAATCAGTAACTCCTTGATGAGAAGAAAGGGAGCTGCTTAAACAAGCTTTAGGAACTCTTCGGCCGAAGAGGTTGTAGAAAAAATACTTTCAAAAGGCTCTGATGATCCCAGTTGAGCCACGGGATCATCAGAGGCTTTTTTTTACTTTTAAAAGCATTTTTTTGGCTGAAGAAAAAATGCTTTTAAAAGTAAAGAAAACAACCACTGATGATCAACTGGGCATGGGGTGGGGCAGGGATTTTTGCTAGCAGTTCTCCGAACCACCCGCCGATGGGGCGATCCAGTCCGAACCAGGAGCATTTCACCCCTGGGTAAAGATAAAGGTTCCCCTCGCATATATGTGCTAGTTGTTCTCAACTCTAGGGGGTGGTACTCATCTCCGTTTCAAAGCTGAAGAGCCAGCACTGTCCAAAGATGTCTCTGTGGTCATGTGGCCGGCATGACTAAATGCCAAAGGCACACAGAATAGAATAGAATAGAATAGAATAGAATAGAATTTTTATTGGCCAAGTGTGATTGGACACACAAGGAATTTGTCTTGGTGCATATGCTCTCAGTGTACATAAAAGAAAAGATATGTTCATCAAGGTACAACATTTACAACACAATTGATGGCCAATATATCAATCTAAATCATAAGGATTGCCAGCAACAAGTTATAGTCATACAGTCATAAGTGGAAAGAGGTTGGTGATGGGAACACTGTTACCTTCCCACCAAAGATGGTCTGTATTTTTCTCCTTGCATTTTTTACATGTTTTCAAACTGCTAGGTTGGCAGAAGCTGGGACAAGTAACGGGAGCTCACAGCATTACACGGTAGTAGGGATTCGAACCACTGAACTGCCGACCTTTTGATCAACAAGCTCAGCATCATAGCCCCTGAGCCACCACCCTTTTAGAATAGATAAACAGATTCTCAATTCAGTTGTTTAAAAACCAGACGGTGGTTTTTAAGACGGTGGAAAGCAACTGTGGACTTCTCTACAAAGAGCATTACAGAGTCAGAACCTCTCAGAACCTCCTCAGGCCTTTCTTACTGTCATTAGCAAAAAGAACAGAATCACCTTGAATGGAGTGCATGGAAAAGCACACTCAGGAGACCATGATCCATAAAGTAATGAAAGATATCTTGCTGATATTCCAGTGCCAAAATCTGTTCAACTGTTTTAAAAACTACTGTTCCTCCTTAAGATGAGAATTCTTTAAACTGAATGTTAGAAACAGTGCCGAAGTAGCTTGTCATTGCCTTGCAGATGTTTTTAGACTTCCTAGTCAAGTCTACAGCTGTGGTATCCCCTTGGAGTCTTTTACCCAAGTATTAACAGAGCCTAATATTTCTTAGTTTCCTAAATCAGCCAGGTGCTGCCATCTGCTGATACCTCTTTGTCCTTTTTCTTCTCAAGTGGAAATCAAAAAGATCACAAAGGCAGATGTGACACTGCAGTGTGTGTGGCTAATAAGTCATCTTAGTCCAAAAGGATTTTGATATTAAAAGATTTTTACATTTACTTTAGGCCTGTGTCTAAGAGTTTGTTCTTTATGATTGGTTAAAAAACAGAAATTTGAAATAGGAATAAATGGACAATTCTTTCAAAGAAAGGTAAAAATCAGATAATCTATTACAGCATTTCTTGTTGTGATCTGTGTTTTTTAATTTGTTCATAAATGGCAAAGGATTCATGGTGAGCAGTGAGGTAAGCACATTTGCTAGTTACACCAAATTATTTAAAACCATGGCAAGGAACCTAGGAATGATTTCTTCAAAATGCATGAGTAGGAAAATGCATTTCAACATTAAAACATTAGGTGCCATGAGTCAGGTTAGACTCCTATGGCTGCATGGTCAAATGCTGGTCATTTTGACTTGTCTACAGTAGCAATAACTTGCAAGTCTCTTTCAAAGACATTCCAGCAATCTTGTTTACTTCAGCCACTGATTTTACCCATTGTCTTCCCCTTGCATTTGTCTCAATATTGTCCAATACTATCACTTTTTTTAAAAAAAACAAACCCACTCATATTATACAATGGAAGTATATGTGTTTCTGCTTGCTGATCATCGCCTCAAGGAAGCATTCATTCCTAATTTGTTGTGGGACTAATTGGTTCTCTTTGCAGACACAACCACAATTCAGAAGTATCTGTCTTCTTTTATTTTTCTGTGCTCAGCTTCCACAATTTTATAAAAGTGCAGGGAAAACTATATTTTAATTTTTCTGTTCTATGTTGTCATTCAGATGTCCCTACCTTCATGACCTCTTCTAAATTCCTGACAGCCTTCTTCTTTTGAGTTAATATTTAGTTCTCCTGCACATTATCTGTTTTTATTGATTCTTGAGCCCAAGAAAAGAAAGCTATCAATCAGCTTCATTTCCCTTCTATTAGCTTGATGAAGTCTTGATAATGTATAATATAAGTCAGTCAATAGGAATGCTGATTTATCATCAGCTTATCAAGTACTTAGGTTGCTGAGGGCTTGGCAACATAAGGAAACAACAGCCAATGACTTAATAGCCTGTCATCAATATGCCAATCAACAACTAAAAAGCCACCTACAACAGGCACCATATAAACACCATACACAGAACACACTCTGCTACAGAGGATAGGCTCCAGCATGAGTCCGAAAGCTTGGAAGACTAAACTTCTGGTTCTGGTGATCGACCCAGGTTGGATCCTATAATAAAAAGTGTTTAACCCTAAGCTGGATTTTTTACTTTCCATTTTTATCTCCTTAATGAATTCAGCTAAAAATATACACAGTGATACCATCTGCATATCTCATGCTTCAATTTCTGATTTGCAGTCTAGTTTTCATGCATTCCATTACTGCCATACTTACTAGCCCTATACATTTTAACAGAAATAATGGTAAAGCAATGCATATGGTGGGCAAAAAGGGAGGTGGTTGAAGCCAGAGCCAGGGTGGTGCAATGGTTAGAATGCAGTACTGCAGGTTACTTCTGCTGACTGCCAGTTGCAGTTTGGCAGTTCGATTCTCACCGGCTCAAGGTTGACTTAGCTTTCCATCCTTCCAAGGTTGGTAAAATGAGGACCCAGATTGTTGAGGGGCAATATGCTGACTCTAAACCGCTTAGAGAGGGCTGTAAAGCACTGTGAAGCGGTATATAGGTCTAAGTGCTATTGCTATTCCTAACTTCATTAATATGGTCTGAGCTGACAATGGCTGATCAGGAAAGAGGACTTGTATTGCAGTGGAGAGATATATGAAAGAGTGAACCTATGTGCTAGAAGAAAATTACAAACCGTGGGTCAGTTAGTAAGAAACAAAAAATTACACTGTAAAATTTGTAACACATTTGCTCAAATTTATGCTGGTGCACAAGTGTTGGAACATGGTGCACAGTTTTAGTTGCTGCT
This sequence comes from Ahaetulla prasina, assembly GCF_028640845.1. Lineage (NCBI taxonomy): Eukaryota > Metazoa > Chordata > Lepidosauria > Squamata > Colubridae > Ahaetulla > Ahaetulla prasina. The sequence goes on along the minus strand of NC_080539.1, from coordinate 349,165,769 downwards.
TATAAAAGTTCCTGTAAACTGGGGGATGGGGGCAATGACAGAGAAGAGCAAGCAAAACTAAATTAAAAGAACCTAGTTATGAGTTAGCATAAAGCCTTTTTAGGTAGGCTAGAACCTAAGTTGCGTAATGGGAATGAGACAAGTAGACATCATACAATGGGAGCCAATTCTACATTGTGTGGAGAAAATAGATGAAAATTGGAAAGATTTCCTCTCTCCTAATGCTAACTCTCATGCATAATGTTAGAGATTAGGCTTGTGTAATAATGCAGAATTTAAGATTGATGGATGGAAATACTTCACACAATGCATGGTTTATATATGTAAGTTTTACTGTTTTTATCACATCTCCACCAATGTTATACAGATTCTCATCAGCTCACAAAAAATTAAAAATCAACAGTAAAAAAATAGAGAAAGATATGTACCAAAAAGCATCTAGCACCAGCCCCCATAATCTCATTGGAAAGCTACATTTTAAGAAGCTTCCAAATGGTAATGAGAGTTGGCACCAGGTGTACTTCCTGTGGGAGGCTATTCTGGAGGCCCAGGTTCTGACAGCAGAAGAACAAATGGTCTTCAATCTTCAGGGCCCCCTGATCTCCCAAGAATAAATGGCAACAAGCTGCTTTTCTCCACGTAATTGAGGTGGTCGGGTTGATTCCATGGAGAGATGCAGTCCTGAAGATAACCCAGTGCCAAGTAAGATAGTGCAAATTTGACAATAGGATGTGTGAGAGAAGAGTCGTTTATTGTGATATGGTCACACATCCCATTGTAGCTTCTGATGAACAGTTTCTTCAGGTTTATTATCCTTGGAAAAACCTACACAGGTTGTTTCAAAGGACAGAATCTATATCCCATATTTGTTTGTTTCTCTTTTGGATTGATTGATAACATTGCATTTCTTCCAGCAGTTCAAAAGATGTACATAGCTGTCTTTCCTCCAGTTTTCTCTTTACAATAATAGTCCTATGGAGTATGTTGAGCTCAGAGGGGGAATGATTGGTTCAAAGACTTCTGAAGAATTTCCAAGATGGAGGTCTTTGTCCAACTTTTAGTCACCTCATCTCACAGGCAGCAATCATTTTCTCTATCAAGCGTCTTCTGTTTTTTCAAACCAATTTATTAGTTTATTTTTCAGGACGGGAAAGACAAATATTTTAGAAATCTAAAGGGACAGCTAGTATTGGCTAGACTTGTCTTTTAATTTTCAGTAATGGCAGCAATTAAATGGCTTTAGCTGAGCTCTCTAGATGAGGTCTAAATTTTCTTCAGAAAATATTCCTGCAATTACCGGTATATTATATAATTCCAAAAAAAAAGGGAAACATTGTTGGTGTTAAGCAAATCTTCAAAAAGGCAAGGTGATGCATGTGAGAGAGGCTTTCACACTACTCCGCCACCAATAGTGTGCTTCTAAAATTACCTCTTCCCCCAAATTGTCTTTCCTACCCTTTCTGCCTACCTTTGTTAATCCCTTTAAACACCTTTTAGCCTAACATTTAAAACTGTGAACCTGTAGCGCTACTCTTTTCCTTCTCAACCATTCATATACTGGAGAATTACTTACTGGAGGTCATGTGTTGTGGCTTTCTAGGGCATCTGCAATGGGGGATGGAGTGTTTTGTTAAGATGTTGCCTATAACATGTATATAACATATATAAGATGTTGCGGGTCCGGAGGTATTTCACGGGAAGAGTACTCAACTCCTCTACTCACAATAGAATCCCTTATGCCACCAGGCTTAAAATTTTGGGCTTGGACAATCTGGAACTGCATCACCTGCGGTCTGATCTAAGCATAGTACTCAAAATTGTCTGCTACAATGTCTTACCTGTCAACAACTACTTCAGCTTCAACCTCAATAATACAAAGGCAAACAATCAATAGAAACTTAAGGTAAACTGCTCCAAACTCGATTGCAGAAAATACGACTTCAGCAACAGGGTGGTCAACGCCTGGAATGCTCTACCTGACTCCATTGTTACATCATCAGACCCTCACAGCTTCAACCTTAAACTGTCTACCGTGGCATAAGTGCACCAACGTGCCTACCGTCCCTGTCCCACTGTCCCCATTTATTTGTATTCATTTCAGGGGTGAAATCCGACAGGTTCTGGAGAACCGGTAGCGGAAATTTTGAGTAGTTCGGAGAACCAGCAAATACCATTTCTAGCTGGTCCCAGAGTGGGGTGGGAATGGAGATTTTGCAGTATCCTTCCCCTGCCATGCCCGCCAAGCCACAACCACCAAGCCACACCACACCCACCAAGCAACGCCCACAGAACCGGTAGTAAAAAAATTGGATTTCACCACTGATTCATTTCCTTTGTTCATGTTCATGTTCATATTTATACCTGCTATCTGTACATGTTTGACAAACTAATAAATTAAAATAAATAAACAAACAATTGCATCATCAAAGCCCCACCTCCTTTTACATCGTTATAAGAGACATTTAAAAACACCAAAATTTTGATTGCATAGTTGTGGCAACATCTTGACTGATTCCACTGTCAGATTTTTCTAACTTGCAATCAGAACCTGGTTGATTACACTACTACCTATAGTAAACTATGATTTTCAAGGGTTAGGAAGGGCATCTCAATCAGTGCAGCAAAAAAATCCACACCACCCCCTTCACACCCTCCACTGCCCCAGCATCTTATTTAAGGACGTCACTTCTGATCACCAGAGGAAGCACAGAACTACAGTTACTGGGTTAACTAATGTGTCATGCTTGTTTTAATTTGAGTTTTGTACGAAGCCACCATTGTGTTTTTAACAATGACTTAAGGCTCAGTGCAAGATGCAATCCCACCTAACTGGGTATTTGATAATTGGTAACCAGGAAGGCAAGACATTCAAGAGACAGGGTAAATTCACTTGTAGGCTTCTTTGAAACTGTGAGTATGATTTTATTTATTTATTTATTTTAACATGCCTTCAAGGTGATGAACATACCTCATATTCCTTCCTCTTCCTATTTTCACCACCACCACAACCCTTCGAGATAATTTGGGCTGAGAGAGACTGACTGGCCCAAAATCATCCACTCAGTTTTCATGACTACAAGGGATTAGGACTCATGAATTCCTGTTTTCTAGCCTGGTACCTTAACCTTAGATCAAACTGGCTAAACTAAGCCATTCATTCATTCATTCACTCACTCATTCATTCATTCATTCATTCATTCATTCATTCATTTTCTCTCTCTCTCTGGCATTTTCCTTCTGCTTTATCTGAAAATAATTAATGTGTATGTTTGAGCCCTGAAGCTCAGCACAGGCTCCCCCCAGGGTTGTGTGCTCAGCCCTACCTGTATTCGATGTATACACATGACTGCATATCCTCTGATCCATCCAACATCATAATAAAGTTTGCAGACAATAAATAAATAAATAAAGTTTGCAGATGACAAAATGGTGCTGAGTCTCATAACTGGAGGGGAAGAATCAGCATACAGGGAAGAGGTATCTGCATGGTGCTCAAAAACAACTTACATCTAAATACTAGTAAGACAAAGGAGATGGTGCTAGATTTCCGGAAGCACAGAGATGAACCTGCCCCACTGTATATCGAGGGGGGCTGCATGGAGAGGGTTTCCTCTCAATTCTTGGGAGTACTTATTAGTCAAGATCTCACCTGGAAAAACAGCACATCCCTGGTGATTGGCAAGGCCCAACAGAGACTTCATTTCCTTAAGAGTCCTGCGAAAAAATCAGGTGGAACAACAGCTGATGACCTCTTTCTATTGGTCCACGATAGAAAGTGTCCTCACATACTGCAATACAGTATGGTATGCTGGTTTAACTGCTGCGGACAGGAAGGCACTACAGAGAGTGATCAATTCGGCACAAGAAACCATTGGTTGTCCTCTAACACCACTGGATGACATCGCCAGGTCTTGCTGCTTTAGCAGAGTAAGGAAGATACTCAGAGATGATTCACACCATGGTCAGTGTCTCTTTGCACTTCTACCATCGGGCAGAAGACATTGAAGTATAGCCAACTGAATGAATAGGTTTAAAAATAGTTTCTATCCTTGGGCTGTCAGACTCTTAAACACAACCACAATCACTCCATGCACACGTGGAAACGTATGCCTAGATTTTCTTTTTCTTTCTTTTTCTTCCCCCCCCTAATTACTTGCATAGGGATTATTCTTTATACTATTTACATTGTTTGTATTTTTTATCATGGATTGCACCAATGAGGCTAAAACCAATTTTGTTGTATACATGATGTACAATGACAGTAAAGTTTATACTATTTCTCTAGCAATAACTGAATATCAGTTCCCTATACACATATCATGGTTGTTATCATTCCAAACGTATGAACATTCTGTTACCTTTTTTAAAAAAAATACTAACCTCATATATAATGCCTGTAGCAATTTCAGTTGACTATCTGGTGCTGGGTTTGAAATTTTCCATATGCTCTGTTTGAAAGACCTTTTTTAAAAAAAAAAATTAAAGTCTTTATATGTGGTCAAAGCCTTTGGTGGTATACTTGTTTTGAAGGGCCAGACATTTCCATTGTGAAGTGTTGTCCAAAGGAGATGGTCATTAACCAAAGTGTAATTCCACAGGCAAGTCCCAGTTTCACTAAAATGCATTCACTTTTGCATGTTAAAGAACTCTATCACTCAAGTAAGTTAAATGGATGGGTTAAATGTTCTTAAGTGCTCGCAGCAAAGAGGTGAGCATGGCAGATCATTTTCCTGGATTGAAATGTATTTCCAAAGGCAGCAGTGGATTATTTTCAAGGGAAAAAAATGTGAATATCTGGAAAAGCTGAATGGTTACCGGCAATACCACACTATCAATTGCTTTGTATCCTGTTATTAATCTTTTAAAATGGATTTCTGTGGCCAGCTATCTTGTGCACACTTACAATAAGCTTCATTAAGAGTTACTGTAATCACATAGGGACTAAATTAGGAGTAGAAGAGCATAGGATTGCATTACTGTTAATTTAAACTGCCATTTGTTTATTGTTTACCATGCAAAAGAGCTCATAGAGAGGTGTCTACACTCACACTCACACACACACTCACACACACACCTATAAGCACGAGAGCAGCTGATAAAGAGGGAAGCTCCTCTGAGACCTATTGTCAAATGACATCTTTTGCTTAAATATCCCTCGCTACCAGGATAAACAGGTATCCCCAATTAAACGAGGTCCTGAGGATCCCTACGATATATTTCAAGAGTGATAATTTTAGCTTACCGCTCCTCCAAAACCACCGGCAACTACCACTCAACTGCCGTTACCACTTCCATCTTGTAACGGCTGCTCTCAGAAATCTAACCTAAATCTGAGTGATCAAATAACCGCTTAAATAATTGACCGAGTGGATTCAGGAGACCTGATCTGTGCGGCTGCCACTGCCGCCGCCCCCCTCACCGCTACCAGGACTCAGACGACCTTAGTGGATTCAGTAGATCCTGATTTGAGCGTCTGCCGCCCCATCCCTCACTGCTGCCGGGATACGGACGACCGTTGGTCAACCGCCGGCCCCGCTGTTTCACCTCTGGTGGCCCGGTGAACTCAGAAGATCCGGATTTGAGGGGCTGCTGCTGCAGCCGCCCCCTCCGCTGCCGGTGGGCACTCGACCGCCAAACAGCTGATTCAAACAACCGCCGCCGCCCACCGCTGACCCACGCCGCATCCGCATTCTGACAGCCGTCGGACCACCGCCTGGCCCCGCTGATTCTTCTCTGGTGGCCCAGTGGACTCAGGAGATCCGGATTAGTGAGGCTGCTGCTGCCGCCGCCCCCTCAGCTGCCGGTGTACACACGACCGGCAAACAGCTATTCAAGCAGCGATTCTAACAGCCGCCGCCACCGCCCACTCTACTTCCTCCTCCATACCCAAAGGTCTTTTTAAATCTCCCACCAATCTCCACCATAAACATAGTGGATCACAGCATCCACAATTGCTATCCCTGCTTACTCCATTTTCACATCACTTCCTTCTCTGCACCTCCAGTATCCCTACTCCAAATTTATTCCAGTGTAAGTGAAAGAGAGTGAAATAGTAATTGAGAAAGATTGTTTTAGAAAAGATACTTCCTCAATTATCGAATAATTATAAAAATTATTCAATAATTAAAATAATTATAAAAATTATTCAATAATTAAAATAGAAATAATAAGAAAGATACTTCTTCATTACTTATCACATAATTTATTTAAAATAATAATATTAAATATATCTATCTATCTATCACTATGCCAGCCAAAAAATCCAACTCTGATAAAAACTTAGAAGCAAGAATAATAGCTACAATTGAACTAAACTTGGAAAAAAGAATACTTGCTATTGAACAAAACCTAGAAAAAAGAATACTAGCCATTGAACAAAACTTAGAAAAAAAATCCTATCAGTTATAGAACAAAGCTTCACCAATCTGATAAAACAATTTACAACACAAAAAAATGATTTCTCGACTGATCTAAATCTCTTCCCAACTCATCTACCTTTACATAATACTGATCCTTCAACCCTACCTAAACAACAATTTACTACTGACCAACTAATTAGAGATGCCTTAGAGAGGCCAAAAAATAAATAATGCAATATTATTTGGTCTAGATAACACAAATGAATCCGATATCACCAAAATTCAAAACTTAATTGGAAATTATAATTCATCATCCATCTCCCCAAATGAAATTATTTCAGTCTCCAGAGATGGTCCTGAATATAAAAACAGTGACGGATCAATAGCACCAAGATTCTGCAGAGTCATCTGCATAAACGAGAACAGCAAACGTAAGTTCATATATACCATCAACTCTATTGCTAAATCTAATCCTGCCTACAGTAAACTTAGATCACGCCCTGATCTATCTTTCCTGCAGCGGATACGTTCTCGTGAACTCCGCACTGAGCTTAAACGAAGACAAGATAATGGTGAATCAAACCTATATATTGATTACCGTGCCAATTGCATTAAAATTAAATCCTTCAATCAAAATTCACCACCAAACCCCCATCACCCATAACATCCAACCAGCCATCCAACAACCAATCAAGTACCCATCAGCCAACCATCCATCGAAACTGTCATCCAATCAGCCATCGAACAAACCATTCAACCAGCCATCCGCACAGCTATCCAACAAACTATTCAACCAGCCATCCGTTCATCCATCCAACCAACCTTCCAACCAGCCTTTCAACCATCCATCCAACAAACCTTTTCAACACACAGTCTAGTACCCAACATCCAAGCACTCACTACCCAAAACTTCCATCCACCCATCCAACCTCCAATACAACCACCAGTTATACATATCCTCAACCAACTAACATTCAAAACTAGGTATGCACGCCTCTTACCTCTTTAACACCTCTTTCTACCGATTTTAAATGTAAATTGATGTATGCAAGAAGTATTCTTAACAAATTACCTGAATTTATCCTCCTGCTAAACAGTGGTACATTTGACATTATATTTATTTGCGAAACATGGCTAATCTCTTCCATCCCTGATTCCATCATTTTAAACAAAGAATATCAAGTTCACCCATCAGATCGTGAAAACCCAAGAGGTGGTGGAGTGGCTATTTTCTATAAAAGTCACTTAATCTAAAAACATACAAGTTGCCCACAAACTTTCTCTTCCTGAAACTATTGTATGTGATCTATCATCTAATACCGCACTTGATTCATTCTATGCTACAGAGCCCCGACTACGATATTACTCATGCTAATATTTTAACCTCATTACTAACTTGGGCTGCCTCTTGCCCATATCCACTCATCTTCCTGGGTGACCTAAATTTACCTCTCATCAACTGGATAACTAACGAAAGTACAACTGATCCAATCCACACAACAATATACAACGCTGTTACTAACCTAGGTCTTGAACAACTTGTAACCAATAATACAAGACTAAACAACTGCCTTGACCTCATCTTCTGCAACAATAACAATACCATTTATGGACTACAAATAAGAGAACCCTTTTCCAACAGTGATCATTGCATGATTGACTTCCATCTTAATATACGTTGTGACTTTAACCATCATATCAATAGCATTCCCATTTACAACTTCAAAAAAGCCAATTATGACTCTATAAACAATGATCTTTCATTTCTAGACTGGCAAAATCTGTTCTCAACCTGTATAACTGCTGAAGACCACTATAGAGGTTTTCTACTCGAAATCAACAGAGTCATCGAACTATATGTACCACTAACTACCATCAAGATTAGGAAAAGCAAACTACCCATATCAATAAAAAAGCTTCAATCTAAAAAAAGATCCCTCTGGAAAAGAAACAAAAAGGGCTATGTAGCTAATTTTAAAAAACGCTACAGAACTATATGCAACCAAATAAAAACTGAATGCACAAATTACCACACCAAGCAAGAAGAGGATCTTCTGCGCACAAATTCCAGTCGTGCCTTCTATAATTTTGTCAACAACAAGCTTAAAAACTCTAGACGCATGCCACCTCTAAAAGATCCTGATGGCAATGAATACAATGCTGAAGAATCTAGAGCAAACCTCTTTAATAAATTCTTTGCATCAGTTTTTGTCAACAGTGATGGCACTCATCCAACATTCCAAATTTGTACAATCAATGAGCATGACAACTTAACAATTGTTGATTTTACAGAAGAAAATGTTGGTAAAGCTCTAAGTAAATTGAAGCCATCTCTATCCATTGGACCTGATGGTCTTTGTGCTTACTTTTAAAAACTCTAGTAATCTAGCAGAACCCTAAGTATAATCTTTAATATAGCCTTTAGAACCAGTTCCTTCCCAGTCTCTGGTCGCTAGCCACAGTCATTCCAGTTTTCAAAAAGGCGACCCCAGCTTAGTTGATAATTATAGACCTATCTCCTATGTTGTGTCGCCTGCAAGGTTATGGAATCCATCATCAACCAATCCATTACCTTACACTTAGAAATGCACAACCTTCTCTCAAATAAACAATTTGGCTTCAGGAAAAATTATCATGCAATCTACAACTTCTACTGTAAAACCTATGGACTACTAATCTTGATCTAGGTAAATCAATAGATGCAATATACATAGACTTCTGCAAAGCTTTTGACTCAGTAGTACATGATAAACTTCTCCTAAAATTAAAATCCTATGGCATTTCAGGACCCTTACACCACTGGATATCTGCTTTTTTGTCAAACAGACAACAAATAGTTAAAATTGGTAATGCTCTTTCAAATCCTGTTCCTGTCAAGAGTGGTGTTCCTCAAGGCAGCGTTCTTGGACCTACTCTCTTTATAATATATATAAATGATCTTTGTATTGATATTTCAAGTAACTGTGTTCTCTTTGCTGATGATGTCAAACTTTTCAACACCACTGACAATGCATCCACAATTCAAAAGGACCTTGATCATCTATCTGCCTGGTCTAAAATTTGGCAACTACAAATTTCAACCAGTAAATGCTCAGTCTTGCACATTGGAAGAAAGAACCCAATCACAAAGTACATGCTTGATGGACATTGCCTCGCAGATGACCCCACCCTGTCAAAGACCTTGGAGTTTTTACATCTAACGATTTAAGTTCCAAAGCCCACTGCAACTACATAGCTAAGAAGGCTCTAAGAGTTGTCAACTTAATTTTACGTAGCTTCTTTTCAAAAAACACCATGCTACTGACCAGAGCATATAAAACATTTGTTAGGCCAATTCTTGATTACTGCTCTCCTGTCTGGAACCCTTACCATATATCTGACATCAACACAGTTGAGCGTGTCCAAAGGTATTTTACGAGAAGAATTCTCCATTCCTCTGAAACTAATAAAATACCTTATTCCACCAGACTTGATATCTTGGGTCTAGAAAACTTGGAACTTCGCCTTCGACTGGATCTGGGTTTAGCATATAAAATCATCCGTTGTAATGTCCTTCCTGTCAATGACTTTTTTAGTTTCAATAACAATATCACAAGAGCTACAAACAGATTCAAACTCAATGTCAACCGTTCCAGTTTAGATTGCAGAAAACACGATTTCTGTAACAGAATTGTATATACTTGGAATGCATTACCTGACTCTGTGGTTTCTTCTCATAACCCCAAAGGTTTCACTCAAAAACTGTCCACGGTTGACCTCACCACTTTCCTAAGAGGACTCTAAAGGGGCGTGCATAAGAGCACAAACGTGCCTACCGTTCCTGTCCTACTGTTTCTTTCCCTATGTATATACACGTTTTTAGTACCTCATTTCTCCTCATATATACGTTCATATATTTATAACCTTTTATGTAACGCTTGTATATATTGTTATGACAAATAAATAAATAAATAAATAAAAATAAATAAATAAGCAATAAAAGGATTAAAAATCTTGTGGTGCAGTATTCATCCTTACACTATATAGAGCAGAGGTGGGTTTTAGCAGGTTCTGACTAGTTCTGGAGAACTGGTAGTGGAAATTTTGAGTAGTTTGGAGAACCGGTAAATACACCCTCTGACTGGCCCCACCCCCATCTATTCTCTGCCTCCTGAGTCCCAGCTGATCAGGAGGAAATGGGGATTTTGCAGTAACTTTCCCCTGGTGTCAGGAGGGAATGGAGATTTTACAGTATCCTTCCCCTGCCAAGCCTGCCAAGCCATGCCCACCAAGCCATACCCACAGAACCGGTAATAAGAATTTTTGAAACCCACCGCTGATATAGAGGAAGGAGGTAGCTAACTATTGCATTGCTGGACTTTGGACATTTTTTCAATATGGGATTCTTCGCCTGTAGTTTTTTAAAGAAATATTTGGTCAATAGTGGAGCAGCAGGTGAGTGACTGGACAATAAGCAGAGTTAGACAGAGAAGCTGCTCTGTCAGGTTTAAGGATTCAGGACACAGCCCAGTGGAGGTTGTTACTTTTATATTGCCAGTCCCCTGGAATAGCATCCCACCCCCCCCACCCCCCGAAGATCCATGCATCTCTCATCCTGGTGATGTTCAGGAAAACTTGGCTGTTCTCCCAGACTTTGGAGACAGGTAACTGTTGAGCCCTGTAAGATATTTTGTAATGCATGGATTTTTCTTCTGGAGTTTTATAACCTGTACCTTTCATTGCTTGTTGCTTTTAAAAAGTAAGGTGTAGAGAGCCATTTGGGTTTGGGTGGCCTCTAAGTCACATTAATAAAATGAATAAATGTAATGTAAGAAGCTCTACATTTTGAAAACAGGTAAATTTAAAGTTTTGACTACATTCCAGGACACACTCATAAAATACTGTAGGTATTTTGTACTCTGTATACTGTAGGGAAGGTGTGCTATTCATAAAATAGCTTCCACAGTAGGCATGGCCAATCAACAAGCATCCATTTGCCAGACACATGATTCTGACAAATGAAGGCAAATACAATTGTCCTCCAGCATAATGTCACAGGATCCAATCTGGGTCGATCATCAGGACCAGAAGTTTAGTCTTCTGAGCTTTTGAATTTGTGTTGGAGCCCATCCTCAGGGATCTCTTTTCTCAATAGAATGTGTGAGAGAGAAGTTCCCTGGGTCCAGCATGAGTCCGAAAGCTTTGAAGACTAAATCTGTTCTGATCCCGCTTTCCAAACACCACAAACCCTCTGAAATTAACTCAAAGGTTCCTTTAATTAGGAGTGCCAGCAGCCCCGGCAAAAAGTTTCTCTCTCATCGCAGGCTAACAAGTCCATCCATCTGGAAGATGAATAGTTGCCACATCTATTCATCTCTGCACCTTGCCTTTTATCCCCAGAGCTAGGGTGGGGTTTTGCTCTTCTGTCCCAAGGCTCGGCCCACAGATTTCCACTGCTCTCCTCTCCTCTGCCTTCTGCACATCAGGCACTGGGCCCAGCTGTTTGTCCTCTTCCTCATTAGCCATTTCCAGACCTGGGGGCTGTTTATTTATTTTATTTATTTATTTATTTATATTTATATACCGCCCTATCTCCCTAAGGACTCAGGGCGGTTCACAGGCAGTTAAAACACATATAAATACAGATTAAAAACAACAATTAAAAAACTTATTCTATAGCCTAATTTTTAAAACAATATAAATAATAAAAACCCCTTAAAACCAATTTTTTAAAATCTAATCCAGTCCCGCGCAGATGAATAGGTGTGTTTTAAGCTCGCGACGAAAGGTTCGGAGGTCCGGAAGTTGACGAAGTCCTGGAGGGAGTTCGTTCCAGAGGGTGGGAGCCCCCACAGAGAAGGCCCTTCCCCTGGGTGTCGCCAGACGGCACTGCCTAGCTGACGGCACCCTGAGGAGTCCCTCCCTGTGAGAGCGCACGGGTCGGTGAGAGGTATTTGGTAGCAGTAGGCGGTCCCGTAAATAGCCCGGCCCTATGCCATGGAGCGCTTTAAAGATTGTCACCAGCACCTTGAAGCGCACCCGGAAGGCCACAGGTAGCCAGTGCAGTCTGCGCAGGATAGGTGTCACAGGAGCCACGAGGGCTCCTCTATCACCAGCAGCCGCATTCTGGACTAACTGAAGCCTCTGGATGCCCCTCAAGGGGAGCCCCATGTAGAGAGCATTGCAGTAATCCAGGCGAGACGTCACGAGGGCGTGAGTGACCGTGCATAAGGCATCCCGGTGTTGACGCTCCATTTGAGGGCTAGTGGATGGTCCAGGCTCCATCTCTCTCTCTCTCTCTCTCTCTCTCTCTCTCTCTCTCTCTCTCTCTCTCTCTCTCTCTCTCTCTCTCTCTCTCTGACAGCTCCATTCCCCCTTTGGCCACAGAGCTCTCAGGTTGCCTTGATACTGACTCTGACTTCTATGCCTCGTCCTCCTCTGATTCGGCTGGTGGCTGACAGGCCACAACAAAACCTTTGGTTCTGGTGACCAACCTAAATTGGATCCTACAGTATAGCTCTGAGGTTGATCCCCATCTTCCAAGATGCTTCCTATCACCCTTGTTTTGCTCTGCTTTGTTTTGCATTGCTTTTCTGGGTGGATGGACCAGAGATCTTCTGAGAAGTAAAAACGACCCTGCAGGCTACTATTCTGCTTTGCAACCTTTTGGCTTTCCTTTTAATTATAAGCATCTATAATTAAAACCATCTTGAATAAGTCATGAAGTCAGGCATGCAGGGAGCCTACTAATGCCAAACCTTACATGTTGGAGATCATAGATAAAATGTGTTAGGAAGCAGGCAAAAAATATCTCAGATACTCAGATCTCAGTTGCTGCTGCAAAGTTATCAAGCACCAGCTGATCTCTGTGAAGCAGAATGAAGATCACTTCAGAATTTGTTCCAGCCAGGTGGTCTCTGCTCAGTCTGTCCCCCTCCCCTCCCAGGAGGTCATAGACAAGGCCCAATTGCATAAGACTAGAGAGAATAAGATTCTACCACCTCTTCCGAAGGAGGCTGGTTTTATTTTCCTGTTGACTTCAATATTTTTATTTATTTATTTATTTGATTTCTATACCGCCCTTCTCCCGAAGGACTCAGGGCGGTGTACAGGCAAGAATAAAACAGACGGTACAATATACAAATTTAAAATGCAGTTAAAAAACTTATTTTAAAATTGGCCTGAGAAGTAAAATATATAATAAGCTAAAAAAAACCATTTAAAATTAATTAATAAGAATTTTAAAAAAATTGATAAAATTCAATTTAAGACAGCCCCGCGCGAATAAAAAGATGCGTCTTCAGTTCGCGACGGAATGTCCGAAGGTCAGGTATTTGGCGTAAACCCGGGGGAAGTTCGTTCCAGAGTGTGGGAGCCCCCACAGAGAAGGACCTTCCCCTGGGGGCCGCCAGCCGACATTGCTTGGCGGACGGCACCCTGAGAAGTCCCTCTCTGTGAGAGCGTACGGGTCGGTGGGAGGCATGTGGTAACAGCAGGCGGTCCCGTAAGTACCCAGGCCCTAAGCCATGGAGCGCTTTAAAGGTAGTAACCAACACCTTAAAGTGCACTCGAAAGGCCACAGGTAGCCAGTGCAGTCTGCGCAGGAGCGGTGTTATATGGGAGCTACGCGGAGCTCCTTCTATCACCCGCGCAGCTGCATTCTGGACTAACTGAAGTCTCCGAGTGCACTTCAAGGGGAGCCCCATGTAGAGAGCATTACAATAATCCAAGCGAGAGGTAACGAGCGCATGAGTGACCGTGCACAAGGCATCCCATCAAGGAAGGGGCGCAACTGCCGAACCAGGCGAACCTGGTGGAAGGCCCCCCTGGAGACGGCCATCAAATGATCTTCAAACGACAGCCGTTCATCCAGGAGGACACCTAAGTTGCGCACCCTATCCTTTGGGGCCAATAACTCGCCTCCAACAGTCAGCCGCGGCTGCAGCTGACTGAATCGGGGTGCCGGCATCCACAGCCACTCCGTCTTGGAGAGATTAAGCTTGAGCCTGTTTCTCCCCATCCAGACCCGTACGGCTTCCACACACCGGGACAGCACTTCAATATGGTGACATTTTTTTTTTTTTTTTAGTGTTAACCTGCTAAATCAGTGGTAGTCAACCTGGTCCCTACTGCCCACTAGCGGACATTCCAGCTTTCATGGTGGGCGGTAGGGGTTTTGTCCGATACTGAAGCACTTTCCTTTTTTTTAATTAATTGACAGTTTAAAAAATTTTCATAGCATTATTTTAAAACATTTTCATTAGTTTTTCATAAAATTCCCGTAACAATTTAAATTTCTGAAAATATACTATTTGTATCGCCCGCGCATAAGTTTAGTTCACGTTTTGTAAGTGAAACTAATTGGTGCTATAGTGCGACTGCAAACAAAAGAGCCTCATCCCAGAATAGCTCGCGCATCTCCCCCCACACCACCCAGCTGTAACAGACAAGCAGAGCTGGTAGCTGGCGCCCCCCCCAAACCCAATCCACGATGCACGAGAGGCATGCACAGACGACGATACACAGCGCATTACTGTGGAACCAGTGGGCGGTTAGAAAATTTTACTACTAACAGAGATGCAAAAGTGGGTGGTAGGTATAAAAAGGTTGACTACTCCTGTGCTAAATTGTCAAAAATAATGTCTTAATGTTGAAGTCAGTGTCCTTCCAGTCAAAAAGCAGAATGCAGATCTGAGGATATCTGGCAAATGTAAATCTAGTAGAATGTTGTAAATCTCACAAGCAACACTGTGCCAGTGTTGCCTATGTAAATCTTGGGTCTGAAGGCAGTTTTTACTCTCTGTCTTTGGTCCCTTCTACATTGCAAGCAATTTCACTCCCTAGATTTCCAGAAATAGTTTTAAATGATCATGATAATCCTCCATGTTGCCAATTGCAGAAAGCTGCTCCCAAGGTATATAGATTGTCAAATAATCACTGTCCTGCCATCACCTCACCTGCCATAGGTCCTCACATGAAATACATTTGTTGCATTCTGACAGACAGACACTGCATTCGTCTAAATGCAGAAAAATATCTGAGCAGTTGAGTTTTGAAAGCCATCAAGCCAAATTCCATGTGAAGGATTTCCTAGAGCAGTCAAAGCACAGGACTCCAGGAGAGTGAGGTAAGAACCCTCTAAGGGTGAAAATAAACTCTATGGAGTGACATTTCAAAAAAAAAAATACAAATGCAAATTAAAGTCTGGTTTCACTGCTGTTCAAACTAAATTGCAGCTGTACAGTACTAGAAATAAATTGGCTTAGCTCTACAGTGCTTCTAAAATCAACCAAAGCTGGTTTCAGATCAGGGCAAAACCTGGGTATAGAGTTGCTGTCTGTTTTAAATATGAACTTGGTAGCCAAATATCTTACCCAAAGTGTTTTGGGGCATGGGAGACTGAGGCAATGCATTGCAATCAGCTTGGGATGTTCACCAAATCAAATACATATTACCAGAAGCTCAGTCCCCTCCAATACTTAAAAGTTTTCTTGCCTCTTTATATTATCTCTATTTAAGTTGAAATATATAAAAAAAGATGTTGAGACTTTAGAAAGAGTGCAAAGAAAAGCAACAAAAATGATTAGAGGTCTTGAGGCTAAAACATATGAAGAACAATTTCAGGAATTGAGTATGTCTAATCTAATGAAAAGAAGGACTAGGAATGACATGATACAGTAGCAATGTTCCACTATCTCAGAGACTGCCACAAAGAAGAGGGGGTCAACCTATTCTCCAAAGCACCTGAAGGCAGGACAAGAAGCAATTGATGGAAACTACTCAAGGAGAGAAGGAACGTAGAACTAAGGAGAAATTTCCTGACAGAACAAGCAGTCAGTGAAATGATTTGCTTTCAGAAGTTGTGGTGCTCCAACACTGGAGGTGTTTAAGAAGAGATTGGACAACTACTGTCTGAAATTGTATAGGATCTACAACTTGAACAGCTATTTGGATTAGAAGTCCTATAAAGTCCCTTCCAACTCTATTATTATGTATTCAATTTCTTTGTTCCCTCTCCAAAACGTTCATGAAGCCTAATGCTAACATTATTTAATAACATTCTTTTATTTAGCCATAATATTTAGCCATAATAACATTCCTTTCTCTAAGAGTCAAGGACATTAGGGCCTGCACCCGGAGTGGTATGACTGGGAGGCATCTGCATTTGGGACGGTGCATTGATTGGACCATGTGATGGATATATGGGTGCTGGGGCGGGGATTTGGACTTTCTTTTGGGTGGGGAAAACTTGGAAACTTTCAGATTCGGGTTTTCCCAGATGTGCCAATATGACATCTCTAATAAAATGGAACTTTGAGGAATTTCTAGCCTCGGAGTTTTCTTTCATTGGAATCCTGACATTTCTGTGTTTCCAGAGTGACCCCACGGGCCAGATCTAAGCATCCCGCAGGCCGGATCTGGCCCCTGAGCCTTGAGTTTGATACCCCTGTTGTATATCATCGTCTTACCTGGCTGGTCCACTCATTATTTTCTATGATTTATCTGTCATTTCCCTGGGCATCTGTTGATTGACTACCCCCACTTTTTCCAGTACTCTCCTTCCCCTTAGTTCCCCATAGTCACAACTGCTGCTGTCCTTAAAAGAGAATTATACTCAAGCAATTTCCTACCCATCTCCCCCACATTTCCACCTCCCCCCATCTACACTTAGCTGCTGCCATCATCCCGTGTCACCATTTAAGGCTTTGAATTTTCCTTGATCTTTCCATCCTGGAACATTTTTTGCTTGGAACAAAAAACAAAACAAAAGACCGATGCTTCAGGTTTGCATTCAGGACTCTGTAGGCTATCCAAGCTAGGCCTATTACTGAAGATCACCAAGAATACTCGAAATTTCATATATCCCCAAACTTAACCAGAAGGGGGAAACACATTGTTAATACAAGAATGAATCTAAAATTTGGTTTCTTGATATGAGATGATAAATACTTTTTAGACACAAATGCTTAATGGGCCATCCCAAAGATCCTTTTCCAAAAGGCAATTGGAATTTTTGGGTTTCCCCCCCCCTGAAAATATTTTGCTGAACTGAAGAAAACTGAAGAAGCTTCTTGGATGAGAAGCAAAACATTTTCAAGGGGAAAAAAACCTGGAAATTCCAGTTGCATTTTGGAACCATGACATGGATGACAACCATGACATGGATGAATCTCTGTAGGACATTTGCTTAATAAGTCATTTGAAATGAATTAACTTGAGGTGTCAACCAAATTACCATTAATTGATTGCCAGACAAAATTCTCTCTGAGCACAGATGTTGTCCACTCTTCCCACTATTGCATGTTACTGATGAGTGTTATTCATCTGAAAAGGTGGTAATGGTGCATGGTGTATGTTGAGAGAGTTGATCTACCCATAGATCAGATATTAAAGAAGCTGGTATCCAAGTATCCAAATATCCCTTTAGATCAGGGATGTCAAACTCAAGGCCCTTGGGCCAGATCCGGCCCGCGGGGTGCATAGATCTGGCCTGATGGGCCACCCTAGAAACAGTGAAGGACTGGCCTATGGTGCCTCTGCCAGAGAAATCGGAGCTTGGGAAGGCTGTGCGTGGCCCTCCGGAGCTCTATTTTAGGCTGTGATGGCCTCCTGCAGCGCTCTGCCAGCAAAAACAGAGCTTGGGACGGCCACGTGCATGGCCCTCCCAAGCTCCATTTTCTCTGGCAGAGCACTGTGGGAGGCAGTCGAAGCCAAAAACAGAGCCTGGGAGGGGTGCCCCTGACGTGAGTGAAGTCGAGCTGGCCACGCCCCCCCCCGGCCACCACCACCCCTCCGAGGTCAAACACAACTCTGATGCAGGCCTCAATGAAATCAAGTTCAACACCCTTGCTTTAGATATTTTGGACTAAAGTCTCCACAACCCCTTTTCATTTACTGTATTGACAAGGGTTGAAAGGAGTTGGTTTCACATAGTGGGTTGCCTACCTATGATCTAGACCAGGATTTGATGTATGGAGATTCTTGTCATTTTTATAGGGGACTTTCTAAAACTCTTGAGTTTCAGATTTATGGAGTGGAGGACAACAACTGTGATACTCTTTTCTTGGTAGCTACCTTGTATCCTTTACTCATTGGCTATATATTTTATTAATAGTTTGATTAAATTTTGTATTATTGTGGTTCTCTTTTAGCACTAAGAAGTGCTAAAATCTTCTTCTTATCAACTCTGCTAAAGAATAGCCTGCCTACCTCTTTCTTTCTCCATGTGCCCCGTCATCTCCAATTAAACACACAGGAAATCAACAAGGATTGTATCTTTCCCAAATTGGTCCAACAGTGTTTATTTTATATTACAGAAATAAATTTGTATCATAGTCTGAGGATTAATAATACAGCTGTGCTACTTATTGACTCTGAGTAATGCCATCAAAAGGAGAATTCTGTCATTGTGTCCACTTTAAAATTCTATCTGATTTGAATGCCTGCTTTAAAGTAATCTTAAGTATAAAATACAGTAGTGCTTAAAAGTTTGTGAACCCTTTTAGAATAGAATAGAATTTTTTATTGGCCAAGTGTGATTGGACACACAGGGAATTTGTCTTGGTGCATATGCACTCAGTGTACATACAAGAAAAGATTCCTTCATTAAAGAATTCTAAGCTAGAATACTTAATGATAGTCATAGGATACAAATAAGCAATCAGGAAACAATATCAATATAAATCGTAAGGATACAAGCAACAAAGTGACAGTCATACAGTCATAAGTCATAGGGCCGTGGTAGCTCAGGCTGTAAGAAGCCTGTTATTAAAACACAGCAGCCTGCAATTACTGCAGGTTCAAACCCGGCCCAAGGTTGACTCAGCCTTCCATCCTTTATAAGGTAGGTAAAATGAGGACCCAGATTGTTGCGGGGGCAATAAGTTGACTTTGTAAAATATACAAATAGAATGAGACTATTGCCTTATACACTGTAAGCCACCCTGAGTCTTCGGAGAAGGGCAGGATATAAATGTAAATAAAAAAAAAATAAGTGGAAGGAGATGGGTGATGGGAACAATGAGAAGATTAATAATAGTGCAGACTTAGTAAATAGTTTGACAGTGTTGAGGGAATTATTTGTTTAGCAGAGTGATGGTGTTTGGGAAGAAACTGTTCTTGTGTCTGGTTGTTCTGGTGTGCAGTGCTCTGTAGCATCGTTTTAAGGGTAGGAGTTGAAACAGAATGTCCAGAATGCGAGGGGTCTGTAAATATTTTCACAGCCCTCTTTTTGACTCATGCAGTATACAGGTCCTCAATGGAAGACAGGTTGGTAGTAATTGTTTTTTCTGCAGTTCTAATTATCCTCTGAAGTCTGTGTCCGTCTTGTAGGGTTGCAGAACCAAACCAGACAGTTATAGAGGTGCAGATGACAGACTCAATAATTCCTCTGTAGAACTGTATCAACAGCTCCTTGGGCAGTTTGAGCTTTCTGAGTTGGCTCAGAAAGAATATTCTTTGTTGTGCTTTTTTGATGACGTTTTTGATGTTGTTGTTGTTGTTAGTTGCGAAGTCGTGTCCGACCCATCGCGACCCCATGGACAACATTCCTCCAGGCCTTCCTGTCCTCTACCATCCTCTGGAGTCCATTTAAACTCATGCCTACTACTTCAGTGACTCCATCGAGCCACCTCGTTCTCTGTTGTCCCCTTCTTCTTTTGTCCTCAATCTTTCCCAGCATTAGGCTCTTCTCCAGTGAGTCCTTCTTTCTCATTAGGTGGCCAAAGTATTTCAGTTTCATCTTCAGGATCTGACCTTCTAAAGAGCAGTCAGGGTTGATCTCCTCTAGAACTGACTTGTTTGTTCGTCTTGCAGTCCAAGGGACTCGCAGGAGTCTTCTCCAGCACCAGAGTTCAAAGGCCTCAATTCTTTGGCGCTCAGCCTTTCTTATGGTCCAACCTTCACAGCCATACATTGCAACTGGGAAAACCATAGCTTTGACTATATGCACTTTGGTTGGCAGGGTGATGTCTCTGCTTTTTAGTACGCTGTCTAGATTTGCCATAGCTTTCCTCCCCAGGAGTAAGCGTCTTTTAATTTCTTGGTTGCAGTCCCCATCTGCGGTGATCTTGGAGCCCAGGAAAATAAAATCTGTCACTACCTCCATTTCTTCACCATCTATCTGCCAGGAATTGAAAGGGACGGATGCCATGATTTTAGTTTTCTTAATGTTGAGTTTCAAGCCAACTTTTGCACTCTCCTCCTTCACCCGCATCAAGAGACTCTTTAGTTCCTTTCTGCCATTAGAGTGGTATCATCTGCATATCTGAGGTTGTTGATATTTCTTCCGGCAATCTTAATTCCAATTTTTGATTCATCTAGTCCTGCCTTTCTCATGATGTGTTCTGCATATAAGTTAAATAGGCAGGGTGATAGTATACAGCCTTGCCGGACTCCTTTCCCAATTTTGAACCAATCAGTGGTTCCATGTCCAGTTCTCACTGTGGCTTCTTGACATACAGGTTTCTCAAGAGACAAATAAGATGGTCTGATACTCCCATTTCTTTAAGAACTTGCCACAATTTGTTGTGATCCAACAATCAAAGGCTTTAGCATAGTCAATGAAGCAGAAGTAGATGTTTTTCTGGAGCTCCCTAGCTTTCTCCATGATCCAGCGTATGTTGGCAATTTGATGTTAGCTGTCCATAGTTTTGAGTTTTCAATATTGCTGCATAAATATTACCCAAAACATGATCTGTTTTCTACAAAATCCTAAAACTAAAGAGATTCCAGTTAAACAAATGAGTCAAAAATATTATATTTCATATTCATTTATTGATTGATGGGAATTATCACATTTAAGGTTATATTTTATGTAGAAATATTGAAAATTCAGATGAATTTAGAGAATAAAAGATATTTTAAAGATGCAAACTAAATCAGAACAAAATACCCTATTTTTCAACTTCATATAAAGTGATGACTTGCATAAATATCAAAAATAAGCATCATGCTTATGGTTCAAGCTATCAGGAATCCCTTTGTCTCAAAGTAGGTTTTACCCTATGCTGGAGAGATTAAAACGATGCTCTCATATCATACATGCTTCGGCTAATCTTGTTCACTAAGAAAAGCTCCTATTTTCTGATACTTTTACTTGGCAACTTTAAATAGGTGATCAGCACAATTTTTGTCTGAAATAAAAGAAATGCTATGTGTTGTATTCCAATGCCGAGCTCACCAAACGAATGGTTTATTTCCAGTAAAAGGCTATCATCTGTTTTTCTGTGTAAGGCAAGTTAAATTGGATACATCCAGTAAATCATCCATAGTCCAGAATTTCAACTAACTTTTGGAAGGGTAGTTTTGCTGCTAAAATAAAAAAATGGAAAGACAGTGTTGAGGTCATTAAATCTAACCCCTACCTAGTGCATAGATCGAATTAAAGTATCCCTGGTGGTTAAAAACTATTAGGAAAGGCTGTGAAATATACAATACTACCATCAGGTAAGCTACCCTACCTATTGTTTCTGGACTTAAGTTAAAATGCTTAAACTCCTTTAAACATCCTATAAAGTTCAGGGCCATGTTACTTGAGGGAAGATGTGCTATTCAGCAGGTTCTCACAGGTAGTGGAAATTTTGAGTAGTTCGGAGACTTTGCAAATACAACCTCTGGCTGGCCCCAGAGTGCTGTGGGAATGGAGATTTTGCAGTATACTTCCCCTGGAGTGGGGTGAGAATGGAGATTTTGCAATATTTATTTATTTATTTATTATTTAAATTTCTATACCGTCCTTCTCCCGAAGGACTCAGGGCGGTTCACAGCCAGATAAAAATACATAATAATATTACAATATAAATACAATTAAAATACAATTAAAAAACTTATTCAATTGGCCGAGATTAAAAATTTAGGATAAATAATAAAAAACCCATTAAAAACCCATAAATTTAAAAAAAAAAACCTAACCCAGTCCTGCGCAGATGAATAAGTGAGTTTTAAGCTCGCGACGGAAGGTTCGGAGGTCCGGAAGTTGACGGAGTCCTGGGGGGAGTTCGTTCCAGAGGGCGGGAGCCCCCACAGAGAAGGCCCTTCCCCTGGGCGTCACCAGACGACACTGTCGCGCCGACGGCACCCTGAGGAGTCCCTCTCTGTGAGAGCGCACGGGTCGGTGAGAGGTATTCGGTAGCAGTAGGCGGCCCCGTAAATAGCCCGGCCCTAATATCCTTCCCCTGCCACACCCACCAAGCCACGGCCACCAAGCCACGCCCACAGAACTGGTAGTAAAAAAAATTGAATTCCACCACTGTTGAAGGATAGTCTCATCTGAGAAGTTGATGAGAGTTTTCTCTTGTTACAGAGCATATGGCACAAAATAATAATTGCTAAACGAAGGGACAAGTTCTTGGTATCATATGATTAAGCCTTTTTTATTAGATCTTTGGCAGAAATGTTTAATGCAATTTCCAGTGAAGGAGGGCAGGAAAGATCAAAACAGTTCTCTTTTGCATTTTTGCAAGGAGCATAAATAATTATTTAAACTCTGGAGAATTTGCTAAGAGAAGCGGCTTTCATTAAAATGAAAGTGGGTTTTTTTTTTCTAGTCCCATTGAATTCCCTAATGTTGTGTTAATTCAAAGCCAAAGCATAGATTTTAATTGCAAGCAAACCAGGATGTCCTCCCCAAAGCAGGTTTTAACTGCATGTCTGTGTCCAGGTTTTTCCAACCTTAATTACAAAGCATAGCTGTGCTGAACTAAAAGATTCCCATGATTGCTGCCATAAGAAACTAAAAAAAAAAAAGGGGGGGGGCAGTTTCAATTGGCTGTGGGCTAGAGTTCAATGAATCAGAGCCCTGCTAGAATTTATTCAGTAGAGAATAGCTGTTCTACCTGTGTTCCTCTAGTAATTGAGTTCAAAAAGCTAACAGTGAGCACTAATTGTACAATTTCTTTAACTTCTTTGTCCATTTACTAATATCTTCACATCATGGTTTCTTTCTTTTGCTTTTTTTCACTTGTTCATTTTCTTTCTCTTTTAATACAGCTGATTGAAAGTGATTTAAAAAAACACCCAAATACTCTACTGGTCTCTAACCAGCGTCACAGGCTTGGAAGCTCTTGTATTTCAAGAAGGCTGGAAACCAAAGCACGGCTTGATAATTTGAACTCAAGCAAATGGAGTTTTCTGCACTCATTATGAACTTTAGTTCTGTGATGCCCCCAAAACCTGCTACTTCTAAACTTGTCTTCAGTCTGTTAAATCCTTGCTGCTTTTCTCTTTCATATAGAGGCCATCTCCTTATCTGCCTGTTCTTCCACATTAACATCAACTAAACAAAATTCACAATCAGAAGAAACAGTAATGGCCATGGCCTTGGATGACTTTTAAATCATGTTAAGCCCATTCACAGAGGACAGATTTATCAAAGGCACCTGTGTGAAACATCCGTTGTTCAGCCACTATATATTGCAGAACATACATTGTTTTGGAGGTATTGGTGGGACAGTAAATGAAAGACAGATGTAGGAGATGACCAGGTGGAGCCCAAGGGAGGGGTCAAATGCAGTCATGAGTCCCTTTGCACCCACAAGAGATCAAAATCCAGCCCACTGTGAATTCCTTTGACTCTTCTACCGCTAATTTGCTTCAACCGGTTAGTAGTTCAGATTCTTGTAGGGAGCTTAAGCTTGCAATACATCTTTATACCCATTTGAACTGCCTGCATTTTCTGATTTCTTTGGGCTTGACATTGGATCTATAACTTCCTCATGGCAAGAATGCAGAGTTTGTGGCCCTACATTGCACTTGTCTCTCCAAGCTTTGGATATGACATCTCAAAGCTCTCCAAAACTTGGACGAAGATAATAGATAGGGAATTTACTGAGTGTGTGAGCTTAATCATGACATTCAGTTTGTTAATAGGCACATGAAACCAATTTAGATATTTTTTCATGCACATCTCTACTTCACGGTTCAGAGCTTACATATGTTTTGAAGGACAATCCCTAGGACTGGACTGAGAGGCTAAGGGTAATCCTCAGGCTAGAAAATTGTACGTGTCTTTGCTCTACGGACCTGAGGAAAAGAACGGTAGCTCCAACTTGAACTAAAATAATTGGGTGACTAATAATTTCTTCCCAAGACTCTAGGAAGCTGGTGTTAAAAGAAATTGCGGTTAAAAGATAGTCATAGGCTAGAGAGATTTACAGTCCAAAGAAGCATTTATTTATGCCACACTATATCTTCTAAGCCAGAAGGGTTTACAGGGCAGGTTATATGATCAGTCTAATAAGACTGTCCCTGCTTTTAGGGTTATACTATAAAATGGAGATAAAATGGAAAAAAAAAAAGCAAACCCAAGAAGCACTTTTCAAGTTAAACCTATGACCAGAAGCAAAGTGGATGGACTTGATTACCGTTGTTAGAAGGTCTGAAAGGCTCAGGTGAGGACAGATCATTCTGGGGAAGAGCTACACCAGGGATGTCCAACCTTGGCAACTTTAAGTCTTGTAGACGTCCACTAACAGAATTCTCCAGCCAGCCATGCTAGCTGGGGAATTCTGGGAGTGGAAGTCCACAAGTCTTAAAGTTGCCAAGGTAGGCATCCTTGGTCTATATAGCTGCTTAAGAGTAGTCACGTACTTGCTAGCATATGTTCAATCAATCAAATATTCCAACTGATCAGTTACATCAAAACATCTCAGGGAGAGGAAGAGTCTCATGGAGAGAAGGAATCTGATGGAGGTGGTCAGCAGAACAGATGTCATTATTCTGCTTCCTAGATAAGTTGGGATTTGGGAAGTATTTGTTTAATATTGACTACAAACATGAAGTTCTTTTCAGGTTGAGCTTTCCCCTGATTGCATCATGGACAAGCAATTGTCTTAACAACAATCTGGATATAATCTGCCACTGTTATATTCTGGGGCTATGTTTTGAGTTCAAATCTAGCCTACAGTCCTGAGATCCCCCGTTGTTTTCCTGTGCAAGTTTAATATTAACTAGGACTGACAAATTTACCCAGGTGAATGTTGCAGGCTATTGATATATATGCTTTATTCAATTCCTGCAGTAGTTTACTTTCTCAAAAAAAAAAAAAAGGCGGCAGTACTATTATTGAAAGTGAAGCAGTTGTCTCTGGAAGCAACATCCATCCATTAGTAATGGTCAGCAACTCATTTTTATCCTCCTGGAACAAAATGTATGGGTAGTCCTCAATTTGAAATGATTCATTTAGTGTATAGTGACCAGACGTCTCGCTTTTGGCGGGACAGTCCCGCTTTTTAATAATTTGTCCCACATCCCGCAGCAATTCCAAAAAGTCCCGATTTTTTTTTGTTTCACTCCCATTCTGAAAATGGGAGGTGGCAACGCAAGAGGAGGAGGCGGAGAAGGGGGAGTGACGGAGAAGGGGGCGCGAGAGGGAGGAGAGACGCCGCTTGACTTCACCCAAGAGGAAGAGAAGAGCGGAGAGGAGAGCCGAGGAGAGCCAAGCCTGCCTGGAAGAGCCGAGAAGCAGCTGCCACTCCTCCTCCTTCAGGCAGGTGGCAAGAGTCACCGCGCATGTGCAGCCCGCTTTGCCATCGCTGAAATCTGGTCACTTTAATTTAGTGACCATTTGAAGTTATAATGGCACTGAAAAAGGTGACTTAAAAAGGACCCTTGCACTTGTAATCATTGCAGCATCCCCATAGTCATGTGCTCAGAATTTGGCCACATGGCAAAGGCATGTATTTATGGTGGTTGCAGCATCCTAGGGTCACGTGATTGTCATTTGCGATCTTCCCAGCTGGCTTCCCAAAAGCAAAGTCAACAGGAAACTGGATTTGCTTAACAAACATGTGGTTCACTTAACAACTGTGGCAGAAAAGGTCATAAAATCAGGCATGGCTCATTTAGCAGTGGAAAGTCTGGACCCAATTGTGGTCATAAATCAAGGATGACCTGTTAATCAAATCTGTTACTCTATACGGAGAGTCAGGATTGTGGAGGGATAATTGCTCCCATGTGTTTCAAGGTGATGTTGAATCAAATGGCATTACCTGGACGTGGTCTTGCATTTACAGGATGCAAGCATATTTATAACAGGCAGAGTGTTAAATGCATCATCAGGGGAGAAATGCATTGTCTGTATGTAAATGCAGCTGAAACAAATGTCAGCTCTACTTGAAACTGAGGAATGTAAAACCTTTTTCACATCATTCTTCATTCTGCTCTAAATCAGCCTGTTTGGCGATAGGCTGTCACTCCATTGGGATATTCCCTCTCCAGTGCTAACAAATGGGGAAAAAATTAGTCTCACATGCAAACACTGATGTGGTGCTTCCAACCAGATGTTGGGACCTCCTTAGAACACTAAAAGCTTGTCAGGCTTGGGAATTGTGGTTCTCCATCACAGCCTTGTCTGCATGGAAATTTATTCCAGGATAAAATATGCACATGTCAGAGAATTTTCATGAAACTGACTTTTTTCCTAGTTTGGTGCCAACTGTGAAAGCAGCCCTGAGGCATTAAGAATTTTAACCATGCAAATGTATAAAAAAACATCTCACATGAAGAGGGGAAAAGTTTGTGGTAATTGTATATTTTTTTTATTGTAGTTCTGGTGGCTTGCTGAGACTTTCTGATGTGAATGATTGTGTTTTAGAGGCGGATATAACTGATGAACTAAAAGAACATTTGAGCAGTTTTAGCAGCAGGAAAGTGAGCATTCAACAATCTAGCTGGCCCAAATTCCTTGAGGGAAACAGAGGTTGTCAGTTTGGCTGGTATTAAAATCCTAAATGCATGGAATCTTTGCAGAGCTTGTGCTGAAGGGAATAAGGTACCTGTACAGCTTGAATTAATGACAGTAATTCTAGAGGCAGAGTGGTTGAAGGAAGAGGACAGAGGCATTTGCCTGGAAAAAAAAGGCAGAAGATGAAATATAAAAAGGTTCAGATTTAAGGGCAGATAAACATCAAAAGTAAAGTGTATTCAGATGACAGCAGGAATGAAGAGGTATGGGGTTGATTGCTATGAAATATAGACCATGATAGGAGAAGAAAGAATAGGATGATAATGATAGTTATTGTTTCTTTGTCAGTGCAACCTTGTGAAGAAGCAAATGGATCAAAATGATAGTGAGACTGAACTTTACAGATTTAACTAAATAGACCAATTCTTTTTCTGTGGAATTCTACTGTTGCTGAATGTTGTTTACTACATTCAAATACTACATACTAATCAAAAATAGTCTTTTCATTTATATTTAGAATGATAGTGTATTATGCTTATTTGAAAGGCTGAGGCAATTTTTTGAGGGTAAAGCTTTCCAAATAGAGTCAGTTTGGTCTAGTAGTTTAGGCACAAGGCTAGAAACCTGGAGGCTGTGAATTCCAGTCCTGTTTTAGGCATGAAAGCTGGGTGGGTGACCTTGGACCTATTACTAACTCTAAGCCCAGCCCTACTCACAGGGTTGTTGTGGGAAAAATAGGGAGGAAGGAATATTATATATGTTTGCTCCCTTAAGTTACTTATTACTTATTTATTTATTAAATTTATATGCTGCCATCTTCCCAATAATAATATTATATTATAATAAGGTGGCTAATGCCGCGTAACGGGGTGAGCTCCGGTTACTTGTCCCAGCTTCTGCCAACCTAGCAGTTTGAAAACATGTAAAAAATGCAAGTAGAAAAATAGGGACCACCTTTGGCGGGAAGGTAACAGCGTTCCATGTGCATTTGGCATTTTGTCATGCTGACCACATGACCATGGAGACATCTTCGTCTGCTGGCTCTTTGGCTTTGAAACAGAGATGAGCACCGCCCCCTAGAGTTGGGAACAACTAGCACATATGAACCTTTACTTTTACCTTTATATTTATAAAAGTGGGACAAAAATCAAATATATAAATAAATAAGATGTTCTCAAATATTATTGAGTCATCAGCAAAGTTTGTAAAATGTTATGGTGGGTTTCTAATTTCAACATTAATTGAAAGAATATGTTTGGTGAAAGCGGAAGTAGGGTGCAATAAATTGATATATCTGGGATTGACCTTTTTTGAGCGAGAACCAGGAGAAAGTCGTATATTTGAATGGTCATCATGTTTAAACTTATTTTGGTTTCATTAGAAAGGAGATAAATCTCTGATCTAAATTAAGAAGATGCAAATGTATTTAGTAAACTCATTTTCTGTTTAAGGACAAAGTGCTGGTGATAAGAAACACTGTGAGGTTTTAGATTTCTCGCAAATAGCCATATTTTTCTTGGGTGAGAAAGAAAATTGGTGTCCACTGAAGTGCAAGAACAAGCGAGTGACATCAGGTTCATAATGAGCTTCTGGCAAATTACATCGTATCATTTCTCTCATTAACATGCACAAGATACCTGTGAACTCATAATCCTGATTGCTTCCTTCCAACAAATTCTGATCTTCCTGGTACAAATAGGAGCCTCTTTCCATTGATGAATCCACCACCATATCCTCCATTATGAAGGACTGCTACCTTCATAAAATGTGCATGCCTGTCACATTCTGACTAGGCTTTAATGAAATCTTAGATACCGTAATATCCATGTGCTTTTCTTGTGATCAGCATTTCACAGAAGACAATGTGCTTAAAGCCAGTAGCACTGTACAGTGGACAGCTGGGAAAGATAGCTTCCAGTAACATGACATTGAAAAACATCTTACCACAAATAATGACAAATAAGGAGAAAATTGACTAAACAACACTTGATGTGTTTGGAAGTAAACACATTTGGCACACAGACAAATTGGCCGTTAATAGGCACACAGAAATAAACAACATCTACATACCAGTCAAAAGAGACAATCAAAAAACCCAAAATGAAATAAAAAGACTAAATAAAAAGGCCAGTATCTAACCACCAGAAATCAACACTCATATGAGCAGAGATTTGTTTTGATCAACTATCAACTATCAACTAGTTTTGATCAACTATCAATCAAAACTAGGTATGCACGCCCCTTACCTCTTCTACACCAAACACTGCAGGTCTCAAATGTAAATTAATAGAATAGAATAGAATAGAATAGAATTTTTTTTTTATTGGCCAAGTGTGATTGGACACACAAGGAATTTGTCTTGGTGCATATGCTCTCAGTGTACATAAAAGAAAAGATACGTTCATCAAGGTACAACATTTACAACACAATTGATGATCAATATATCAATATAAATCATAAGGATTGCCAGCAACAAGTTATAGTCATACAGTCATAAGTGGAAAGAGATTGGCGATGGGAACTATGAAACGATTAATAGTAGTGCAGATTCAGTAAATAGTCTGACAGTGTTGAGGGAATTATTTGTTTAGCAGAGTGATGGCCTTCGGGAAAAAACTATTCTTGTGTCTAGTTGTTCTGGTGTGCAGTGCTCTATAGCGTCGTTTTGAGGGTAGGAGTTGAAACAGTTTATGTCCAGGATGCGAGGGATCTGCAAATATTTTCACGGCCCTCTTCTTGATTCGTGCAGTATACAGGTCCTCAATGGAAGGCAAGAAGTATATAATATATATAATAAATGCAAGAAGTATTGTAAACCAATTATCTGAATTTATCCTATTGTTAAACAATGGTACATTTGATATTATATTGGTTTGTGAAACATGGCTGAACTCATCCCTCCCTGACTCCATTATTTCAAACAAAGAGTATCAAGTTTTTTTATCAGATCGTGAAAACCGCAGAGGTGGTGGAGTGGCTATCTTTTACAAAAAAAATCACTGAACCTAAAAAATATTCAAGTTGCACATAAACTTTCTCTTCCTGAAACTATTGTATGTGACCTGTCCATTAACACCACACTTCGATTCTTACTATGTTACAGAGCCCCTGACTACGACATCGCTCACGCAAATATGTTAAAACTAACATGGGCTACCTCTTGCCCATATCCTCTCATCTTCCTGGGTGACCTAAATCTACCTTTTATTAACTGGACAACAAATGAATGTACAACTGAACCAATCCATACTACACTATACACTATACGTTACAGATCTAGGTCTTGCACAACTAGTAACTAACAATACAAGACTCAACAACTGCCTTGACCTCATCTTTTGCAATAACACAAACTAAAGTTATGGACTACAAATAAAAGAACCTTTTTCCAATAATGACCACTGCATGATAGACTTTTGTCTCAATATACGCCCTCACATAAATTGTCATAATAATAGTACTCCTAACTACAATTTCAAAAAAGCCAACTATGACCTTATAAACAATGACCTCTCATCTCTTGACTGGCAAAATCTATTCTCAACCTGTATCACTGCTGAAGACCACTATAGAGTTTTCCTACTTGAAATCAATAGAATCATCAAACTATACGTACCACAAATCACCACCAAAATAAAAAAAACAAATTACTCATATCAATAAAAAAGCTTCAATCCAAAAAAAAATCCCTCCGGAGAAGAAACAAAAAGGGCCATGTAGCAAACTTCAAAAACCGCTACAGAAATATTTGCAACCAAATAAAAACTGAATGCACCATTTACCACACAAAGCAAGAAGTAGACCTTCTATGCACAAATTCCAATCGTGCTTTTTATAATTTTGTGAACAATAAACTTAAAGAATCAAGATCCATCCCACCACTAAAAGAATCTAAAGGCAAAGAATGTAACGATGAAACAGTTAAAGCAAACCTCTTTAACACATTCTTTGGCTCAGTCTTTGTTAACAGTGATGGCCCAGATCCGACATTCCCCAATCGTACCAACAATGATTACAACGACTTAACACATATAGACTTCACAGAAGATAATGTTGAAAAAGCTCTTCGCAAACTGAAACCATCTTTATCTCTTGGGCCTGATGGAGTATGTACATACTTCTTAAAAAAACTTTCCACTAATATAGCAGAACCCCTAAGCATAATCTTTGATAAAGCTTTCATGACTGGTTCCCTTCCCAAACGTTGATCTCTAGCCACAGTCATCCCTATCTTCAAAAAAGGAGATCCCAGCCTAGTTGAAAATTACAGACCAATCTCTCTATGCTGCGTCACCTGCAAAGTAATGGAATCTATCATCAACCAATCCATTACCTTCCACCTAGAAACAAACAACCTATTCTCTAATAAACAATCTGGTTTCAGAAAAAGATTATCATGTAACTTACAACTTCTCCACTGCAAAAACATATGGACTACTAATTTTGATCAAGGCAAAGCAATAGATGCAATCTACATAGACTTCTGTAAAGCTTTTGATTCAATAGTACACGATAAACTTCTCCTAAAACTAAAATCCTACGGCATTTCAGGACCTCTTCACAATTGGATAACTGCTTTCCTGTCAAACAGACAACAAGTGGTCAAAATTGGCAATGCTCTATCAAATCTTGTTCCTGTCAAAAGTGGCGTTCCTCAAGGCAGCGTTCTTGGACCAATGCTCTTCATACTATACATAAAAGATCTCTGTGACCATATCTCAAGTTATTATGTTCTCTTTGCTGACAATGTCAAACTATTTAACACCACCAACAATACTACTATCCTTCAAAAAGACTTTGACTTTGTATCTGATTGGTCTAAAACTTGGCAACTCAAATCTCAACCAGCAAATGCTCAGTCTTAAATATTGGAAAAAAGAACCCAAACACTAAGTACAAGCTTGATGGACATTACCTTACAGATGACCCCCTGTTAAAGATCTTGGAGTTTTCATATCAAATGATCTAAGTGCCAAAGCCCACTGCAACTAAATAGCAAAAAAGGCTCTAAGAGTTGTAAACCTAATTTTGCGTAGCTTCTTTTCCAAAAACTCTACACTACTAACCAGAGCATACAAAACATTTGCTAGACCTATTCTTGAATACAGCTCACCTGTCTGGAACCCATACAACATCTCTGACATTAATACAATTGAACGCGTCCAGAAATATTTTACAAGAAGAGTTTTCCGCTCCTCTGTAAACAACAAAATACCTTATACCACCAGACTTGAAATCCTGGGATTAGAAAATTTAGAACTCCGCCGACTCCGACAAAACCTGTGTTTAACACACAGAATCATCTATTGCAATGTCCTTCCTGATAAAGACTACTTCAGCTTCAATCACAATAATACAAGAACAAACAATAGATTCAAACTTAATGTTAACTGCTTCAATCTTGATTGCAGAAAATATGACTTTTGTAACAGAGTTGTTAATGCTTGGAATACACTACCTGACTCTGTGGTCTCTTCTCAAATTCCCAAAAGCTTTAACCAAAGACTATCTACCATTGACCTCACCCCATTCCTAAGAGGACTATAAGGGGCGTGTATAAGTGCACAAAAGTGCCTACCGTTCCTGTCCTATTGTTTCCTTTCACTGTATATGCTTGTATATAATGTTGTGACAAAATAAAAAAAAAAGATTAACACCAAGATTAATACTAGACTAATAATCAAGTAAACACTACCCCAATCAAGGAATTGCCAACACAGACAAACAAGCTAATAGTAAATAACAACCTAATGAATGAACCACCAAGAACACTCCCACCAACACTGACAGGGCAAGCTACTAATATATAAAAATAAGAGCAAACCCCATGCCCTCTTAGCACTGATGATGTTACCTAGTTTGGTAATGAAATATCTGCAATCCACCAACCTCAGAGAACGAAGGAGCCCACAGTTCAATCCTGAGCTACAAAGATTTTCTTCTATTGTTAATTGGAGCGTGTTTACTTACTTTTGAGCATATGTCTGATGGTAAGACTTACAACAGCAGCTGATCAAGTGATTAGCTAATGAATATAGTTTCATTCCTGTCCCCAAATCTCAGTTCCAGCTTGCACTTTTTGAAAAGAGAGTCACCTGTGAATTTGTTGGTACAATGAATAAACAGGTGGGAAAGCAAGCAATACAGTGCTTGTGCAGGAAAATCAGAGACAAACTGAATTAATGGCTTTTATTACAGATCCTAAGTAGCCCTAGTGGCTATGCTAATTAGACTTTAGCTCTAGATATATTTAAATGTTTAAATTCTAATGGTTTTCTTGTACCCATTTGCAAGAATGGCTTGCTTGCAGCCTGTTTTGCAATCTGCTCCTGAGGCCAGCCACCAAGATTGGGTTGACTTTCCTAACTTTTGTTTCTACTTGTATTTTTATAATAAATTTTAATTAAAAAAGAACCCCAAGCATGAATGATTGGAAGCTGTTCATAGAAAAAAATTAGAGCTAGTAGATGAATTTGTGTATCTTGCTGAAACATTTACTGAAGTGGGGCAAAAGTAGATGGAGAAATCTTAAGACATACCGATAGCGGGAGAAATATAATGAATACAAGAAGAGTATAAATGTTGAAAAAAGAGAAATGGATAATAAGAGTATGCTTTGGCCCAACTTCTTATATACGTATGAGAGCTGGATAGATCAGGAGAGATTGAATGCAGTGGGAATGAAGTGCAGATAATCCTCGATTTACAACTGTTCACTTAGTGCCCATTCAAAGTTACAAGGGCACTGAAAAAAGTGACTTATAACCATTTTTCACACTTACGAACGTTGCAGCATCCCCATGGTTACATGATTTACATTCAGGTACTTGACAACTGACACAGATTTATGACGGTCGCAGTGTCCTAGGGTCATGTCATTAACTTTTGTAACCTTCTGACAAGCAAAGTCAATGGAGAAAATCAGATTCATTTAACAACCATGCTAGTAATTTAACAATGCAGGGATTCACTTAGCAGATGTGGCAAGAAAAGTCGTAAAATGGGACAAAATTCAGTTAACAAATTTCTCACTTAGCAACGTAAACTTTGGGCTCAATTGTGGTCGTAAGTTGACAAGGTCTACTTGTACGTGAGAATTTGTGCTGTAAAAACAGAAGAAATAGAGTCAAGAATGAATGGTTGCTAAATTGATATGGCATAGCAATGAAAACAACCAGTATATGTATTTAATAAACAAAATAAATAAATAAAAAATACATTAAGCTGGTTTAATTGTATAGAGAAGCGAATTAGCTTCCCATTTCAAATGACTCAAGAGGAGGGAGAAGACTGAGAAATTGTGATTGGAAGTTGCTGGTGAAATCCTGAAAAAGGGAGATGAGAAGTTTAAAGAACAAAAAGCAATGTATGAAACAATGTGTAGATGTGGTAGCAGCAATGATGACTTGGAAGGATAAAAAAATGTGTAGAGTTAGTATAAACTAGTTTTAGCTACTTTCCTTTAATTTCTTTAAGCTGAAAATGTAAATTCCTTTAGCTGAATATTTTAAGTCCTTTTCTGCGCTTGGCATAGCATTACTTATTTAGAAAGGGAATAGAATAATAGTTATGTGTGTGTGTGTGTATATAACTCCAACCAGAGTGGATTTTCCTTGCTAAAAGTTTAAAGTATTATTTAATAAATCAATACTAGGACTATGCTTCAAAAATAATTTAAAACAAGTGCTCAGTAAAAAAAATAATCACTCATTAAAGTTAATGTAACTCTTAAAACAGCAGAACTTGTTTTTCTGGCTCACAGAGAAGGCTAAAAATGTCAGGCTCCTTTAATTAATAGAAGAGAGATGCTGAAATCCAAAGCGCTTCTTCTGAATGATTTTTAAAGTGTGGCACCACTCTAATTGAAACACCTCCAAGGGATTTAAATGTTGCCTTACGCAATTGGCTGGGGAGAGAAGATGGCCACTCAGTGAGAACTTTCAGCCAGGAGGAATACAATAAAGCATTGCCTATCCCAGTTCAGCATACTCCTATAAATAAACATGATATAAATAGAAAGCACATAAACGGAGGAATGCAACAGCTCATGCTCCACTGATTGAATTCCTCTGCCTTACCCGTATCACAAGGGCAAAGGGTTGGTGAGTGGGGTTTTTTTTTTGTGTACCAGCCTGTTAAAAATGCTGGTGGCATAGCTTATGTCTGGCCAGAAGAAATGTTCCCTGTTGTTTTTGTACATTGATTATATAACAAATAAGCAGCTGGCCCAATGGTGCTTTTATCACTCCGTTCAGGAAATCCCTTGTAGGTCAAGATCTTTTTAGACCAAGATGCGTTCTTCACATTCATATCCTGGACCTTCTTTATATTTAAAGAGGTAATAAACCCCCTCCCCCCAGGCCTAATTTGGATCCCCCTCCCCCAACATTGGTCTCTATACTTCCAGAGCTAGGTCACCCTCATTCACTCCACTAAATGCAAAGCAGCAACACATCTCTGGGTATCACCCAATGATTGCTAACATGTACGCCAAACTAAACCCATTTCTGTTAAAGTATAATGGGGTAGATTGAAATATATAGTGTTTGTGCCACTTCTTGAGCTTTGAAACCTTGGAGTGCCTGGGTGGATAAATTGTTCCATGCCTGTCCTAAATTTCTTGGAGGCAACAGTGGCACTCATTGTGTTTTCAAATTAATATTTAAAGTATTCATTGCATATGTTCATAGATTGGAGAATAGCTCCAATGTACTGTATTTGTATGATCTAAACTGATTGCCATCTGTTTACCAGCTTGGCATATGTTTTGGTTCTCTTTGTAAAGACTGCAACTTTCATGTCCTGATAATTAATTGTGAAGCCCTGTTTTTAGTAGACATTAAGTGCATGTAAATCCCTTCTCACCTAATAACACTATTGTTAAATCAACTGCGCATCGATGTAGAGCAAGAGATAATTTAGCTGAAGTAGGAGGCTGGAAAAGCAGTTCAATGAAGGTTTCAATTGCAAAATTATTATAAAGTAGCAGCCGAGAACACTCATTTAACAAAACCATAACCAAGAAATAGGCTCACCCATATATCAGGCTTGATGGCAAAACCAGTTTTAATGTTTTACAAAAGGTCAGCGGGATTGTGCAAATCTAATTTCTGGATGATGTTCCAGAGGGTGGGCACCATGGAAGAAAAGGCTGTTGTGGCCCGCCAGCAGCCTGCACAGCTGGCAATGGAGTCGGACAGCGATGAGGCTGAGGAAGAACATGGCCCAGTCCTGGAGACTGGGGAAGGCCCAGATGAGGGCTCTGCATTGGAGGCAGAGGTGGGGCCAGGGTCATTGGGGAGTGAGGTGCGGACTCCGGAGACTCCAGAGGCTGACAGTAGTGAGGCAGAGGAACAGGAGGAGCCTGTTCCTAATGCACGCATGAGAAGAGCTGCCAGAAGGCAAGAGCAGCTAAAGCAAAGAGGAAAATTCGGAAGTAGGGCCAAGAGATGATTGGCCCCTCCCATAAGGCTTAAAAGACCAGCAACGTTGTTTGGGTTCTTTGCTGGAAAACAACGTTGATAGAATTGCTCCTTGTCTTGCTGCATTTATTTCTTGTCTGTATCTTCTGCATTTGAACTTTTGCCAAGAAAAGCCTTTGGCAGTTTGCCTAATTAGATCAAGGTTGGTGATACGACTGAAGAATTGTGTTATGAAGAAGTTGGTTTGATTTACTTTAGACTACGCTGAGAATGAGTTAATTCTCAGCTGTTCTAATAAAGTCTGTTTGTTTTTGAACTGATTGTGTCTACTACTACCTACTTGGGCCTGGGTCACAACCAAGGCTGTCTTCCTACACCTTGCCAAATGAAAGTCGCTGATGCTGCTGCATTCCGGACCAGCTGTAGCTTTTGAATGGTTGTCAAGGGCAGGACTATGCACAGTGCATGGTGGTAACCCAGACAGGAGATCATTAAAGAATGAGTGAATAAGTATAGGGTCTCTCAATCCAGAAATGGGTGCAATTAGTATACAAAATACTAATGCTAATACTAAATACTTAATGCTAATACTAATACTAAAGGATCTTCAGAACCATGGTTTTCTTTAAGTAGGAATCATTCATCTGGGAGGACTCCCAAATTGCACACTGGTTCTGTCTGGGGCAGTGTGTCTCTTTGTATACCAGATCTGCCAAGGCAGGGGTATGAAACTCAAGGCCCGTGGGCTGGATCCAATCTGCGGGGTGCTTATATCTGGCCTGCGAGGCCACCTGGAAACAGTGAAGGACCGGCCTGCGGTACCTCTGCCAGGGAAAATGGAGCTTGGGAGCTCCGTTTTCACTGGCAGAGGGCTGCATGAGGCCATCACAGTTGAAAATGGAGCCCAAAAACAGATCTCTTCCAGTTTCACCTTTCCCGCTTGAGACAATGGATTCCCCCAGCCCTGCCTGGGCCACCAGCTACCCCCCAACATGAGTGACATCGAGCTGGCCACGCCCACCCTGGCCACGCCCCCTGGCCCCCCTGATGTCAAACACAATAAAATTGAGTTTGACACCCCTGGCCTAGGACAATGTAATCCTAATCAGAATCAAAGTTGGGAAATTTCTAGATCCATGGAACCCCAGAAGCCATAAGCATTCGGTAAGGTTGCACCATCCAGACTCCCAAAGCAAACCTAGAATAGAGGTATGGAGAGTATTAGTGGCCTTTTAAAAAGATCCTAAGCCAACTGTCCCCTTAAGGATCTATATCAATACCTTAAATTATGCCTGGCAAGAAATTGGCAACCAGTGTAGATCTTTCAGCACAGGCATCATGTGATTTTCTAGCTTGCACTGGTTAGAAGTCTGGCTGCCACGTGTTACAAACTAGTCACTTTCCAAGGCTAGTCCACACATGTTATATTTGTCAAGATGGAATGACAATCCCCAAATCAGATAAATTCAGGAAAGGATGCAGCTGCCATACCAAATGTGCAATCTTTTGAGCTGCAAGAACTAACTTTTTGGGTGTAAACTAAACCAATATTTTCAGAGGTGGGTTTCAGCAGGTTCTGACCAGTTCTGGAGAAGCGGTAGCGGAGATTCTGAATAGTTCGGAGAACTGGTAGTAAAAATTCTGACTGGCCCCGCCCCCATCTATTCTCCTGAGTTCCAGCTGATCGGGAGGAAATGGGGATTTTGCAGTATCCTTCCCCTGCGTGCCCAGCAAGCCATGCCCACCAATCCATGTCACACCCACCAAGCCACGCTCACAGAACCGGTAGTAAAAAAATTTGAAACCCACCACTTAATATTTTCCATACTTCACTTCCTGATGCATTCTGAATGCCAGGCCATCTTAAACCAGCAGTTCCTTCCCAGCCTTGCCCTAGAAATGTAAAAGTGATTCTTTTTAAATAAAGTCTCAGGAAGCAATCACAGTTATGTATATCTGCCTTTTGCTGGGAATATACAGACCCAGGTTTTAGACTGCCAGAAAGCAGGTTTCTACAGGCGGCGTCAAACGGTGCAGTGCTATCTATTTGGAAGAAGTGGCAATCTTCTTCACAGCCTCTATTCACAGGGCATGCACTTCAAAATGAACATTCAGGCAGAAGTGCCCGAAGTACCAAGAGTTGCATTAGCATTTTATAAATCAGCTTCTTTAAACTCAAAAGTTTGGGGAAAAAAATAGAGAGTGGTTGCTTTAGTGAATTAAAAAGGGGCACTGTGTCCCTGCAAGGTCTACTTTTTTCATAGCTTTTGTTGGTGTACCAAACTGAAGACTTCTGTAACATTGATGAAGATCAATATATAAAGCTTCTTGCATCTAAGATATTACCTAATTGGATACAGCGCAGATGCAGATTTGCTGCGTCAGTATGAGCTGATCTCAGATCCCGTGCCATGTTCTGGTCCTTTTAAGATTTTGCTATGGTCTCTCCAGTCTCCTGACCTCCAAATTTGATTCCAATTTCCATTATTCCCAGCCACCATAGCATGGAAGATCAAAGCAAATGAGTTAGTGGGATTATGCAGAAGCAGATTGTTTCAGGGTTTGATTATCCCCCCCCCCCAAAAAAAACAAGACAGTGCTGGGCTGAAATGAAAAAAGTATATAAACACCACTTCTTTAGTTCCCCAGAAATAAAATCTCCTGCATGCATACACAGTGTTATCTGTACTGCGTGCACATGTAAATGCATGGCTACGGCTGTCATATATCATGTGCACCCAGGCATAATGCAGCTGGCAAGATTTATTTCCAAGTATTAAATAATACTTAATCAGTTTTCTGGCACATTTTTAACCATGCATCCAGCAGCTTCTTTGTTTTTCAAAAGGTGAGGAGGAGGTTTTCTGCATCGTAAATGAACTGGTATGCAGTAGAGGGGAAAGGATCTATTATCAGGAAGAGATTATTGAAGCCAAAAACGTTTAGCATTATGCAGGATTGCCTCTGTTTTTATGCAACGCAGCATGGTGATGGTGTGTATGTTCCAGTTGCTCACCACAAAGCAGCAGAGAACAACATCCTAGCTGTTGTGTTTGCCTGTGCCTTGAACTGTACACCGTTTCATCAGCAGTCGAGTCACAATCATGCATGTCTAAGTTTGTTCCAGAGGCAGGCTCTGTAGCCCATCCAGCGTCTTTGCTGGAGGCGGTTTATACTGAGATGCAGGGACGATGTGTCACGAGAAGCAGATACTCTCAGCCAGCAGCATCTCATTCTCTTCGCTCAGCCATACAACACCAGCTTATCAGCCTAGGCAACTATCAGACTTAGTACAAGGTCATCATGGGCAAGGAGAGGTTTCTGCTCAACTGTGCTGGGTTCAAAATGGCTTTTTGTAGCTGCCTCTCTTTGATCCCATTTTCCAGGCTTGTTGGTTTTCCAGTTGACCCAATGTCTGCATTGAAAATGTTACCTAAGTCGGTTAACAAAATGTTTGTAGGAAAATGATCAAACTTAAGATAGTGCCAAGGATTCCATAATTTTTGGGTTTTTGTTGTTGTTTATATAAACATTTTATACTTTTATATAGGGGCACATCTTATATCAAACTCTGGGTGGCTCCCAATCTGCAAATCATATGAATAATAGCAATAGCACTTACTTATATACTGCTTCACAGTGTTTTACAGCCTTCTCTAAGCGGTTTACAGAGTCAACATACTGCCCCCAACAATCTGGGTCCTCATTTTACCAACCTCGGAAGGATGGAAGGCTGAGACAACCTTGAGCCTGGTGAGATTTGAACTGCCAAATTGCAGGCAGCCGGCAGTCAGCAGAAGTAGCCTGCAGTACTGCACTCTAACTACTGCGCCACCGTGGCTCATAATAAAAGAAGACAATACATAAATGTCCCAAAGGTGCTTTTTCAGGAAGCAACTGGACTTTCTTGTTTTTTCTTTGAAGATGTTTTGCTTCTCATCCAAGAAGCTTCTTCAGCTCTGACAGGATAGTGGGGAATTTGAAACATCTTCAAAGAAAAAAACAAGAAAGTCCAGTTGCCTCCTGAAAAAGCACCTTTGAGACAACCATGACCTGGATGACTGAAAAGCTTTACAGATACATAAATCTTGAGCCATATATGTCCTCTTCTGTTATCATTTACTTTTACACAAAATTAGTCTCCAGAATGGTAAGGAGGGAGGGACAGATTTTCAGAAGGCCAGTATTGCAAGATGATCTGGGTATTTAGTTTGAATCTTTGGGGGCATTTCTCTTTTTGTGTAGGTCTTCATTTCACTAAATTTCTCTCTGGATTTTTGACTGCAAAATGAAGTCTTCATGTGCAAGAACAACTGAGGTCTTAGGAAAGTTTTGAATGGGAAGTTTTATTTTCTTGTTGTGATGAAGATTGATTTCCTTTGTTACTTTAGCCAATTCATTTTCAAAAACATTCTAGTGATAGCAAATCTAATAAACTAACGAAAGCCCCCACCTTCCCACTTTGTGGAGGAAAAGTTTATTTTATATGGGGCAGTGTATTCAGTTGAACCTATGAAGGGATCCATGCATTAGATTTTTGGATTGATGAAAGGCTCTGGAAATGCTATTCTTTCCATCATAATTAAAAATGGAAAATATATTCCTTCCTCTAGAAGAATGATGAGTCATTTCCAAATATGAATCGATCAAGAGAAATTGAACTCTGAACACTGAGACAGGAAAATTCATGACTTTGGGAAGTGTCGCTGTTAAGAAAGGCTGGTCTTGTAACAAAGTAGGCTCTGTTGATTTAATTGAATGAAACCTTTGTGGAATATCCCTGATTTATGGCTGCAGATCCGAGAATCATCCATTCAATTTCATGCCTTGTCCAACAAAATTGACCATGAACTCCTTGAGGTGAAAAGTTGATCTTTAAACAAGCTCACAGACTCTCACCAAAGCTTCGGAGAGAAAATTGCATGGGAGAAGAAGCAGTAGTAAAACTGATTGAGAACATCAATAAGGTTGTCTATGCGTGTGTGTGATAACTTCAATTAAACAGGGAAACAGAGCCTAGGGTTTTGGATTGTACATCTTCATTCTGACAGGGTGAATACTCATTTCGTTCTGTCTAAGACATCAGACAGAAAATATATATGATTGCTTCTGCCAAGAAGTTAAAGCCTATATATGCCCTTCAGCTGTGCTATAAATGTCTGGGCAAGATAATTAATACATTTTGAAAGGGGAACATAGATTAGTATTAACATAGGGCTTTGCAGAAAAGAATCTTTTGATATTTTCCCCTACCAGTAATCATTTAGAAGTGGGTTCCAGAGAGAATTAGAATTTTGATGACATTCTGATCAACATATTTTTTTGTTTTCATCAGTGGATTATTTTATCCCCTTACCCTCAAATTCACAGCTGCTCAGGTGGTGGCTGTGAGTGTCCTTTCTCTCCTTACCAGTTTGTGGCTTCCATAGTTTCTCGTGTTCTCATTAAATACTGACTCCCTTCCACGAAGGTTTGTCAATCGTTTATGGAGATTCTCAATCATCCAAATCATGGTTGTTCCAAAAGATGCTTTAAAAAAAAAAAAGGCAACTAGACTTTCTTTGTTTTTCCTTGAAGACATTTCACTTCTCATCCAAGAAGCTTCTTCAGTTCAGAACTGAAGCTTCTTCACAACTGAAGAAACTTCTTGAATGAGAAGTGAAATGTCTTCAAGGAAAAACAAAGTCCAGTTGCCTTTTGAAGGGGGGAAAAAGGCATCCTTTGGGTTTTTCAATAGTGGTGGTATTCTCACTACTAAGGA
Source organism: Ahaetulla prasina (assembly GCF_028640845.1). Taxonomy (NCBI): domain Eukaryota; kingdom Metazoa; phylum Chordata; class Lepidosauria; order Squamata; family Colubridae; genus Ahaetulla; species Ahaetulla prasina. The sequence continues at coordinate 349,123,565 of NC_080539.1, read as the reverse complement.
TAAACTTTCCTCCTCAGAATTTGCTTGGAAATTCTCCTTCCCCATGGAAAAATTCAGAAAAAAAAATGTCCCACGATTTTGGAGAAAAGTTCAAAAAGCATTTGTGTGCTGTTCCAATTTTGACTAGGAATGCCCTTGAGAACTTGGAAACTTGTTATTTTAGAGTTCATCTGTTCCGCAGCAAGAAAACCTGTATAATACCGTTTGTGTGCATGCATATGTGTGTTTTAAATGGAAAATATGTCATCTGCAAAACTACCTGAACATAGCAGGATGATTGCATAATAAAATCCCAATCCGGTTTTTTTAGTGGCAGATGAAGATGTTTTTATTGTTTCAGGCCCTTTCTCTTTATTTTATTATTCAGCTAAAATCAATTTTGCTGCCTCACTCTTGAGATTTGGGAAGCCGCTGTTACATTTTTATGGGGCTGCTTTTTCACTTTGAGGTTTTTACGTCATTTTGTAAAGTATCCTCTGTGTTCACAACAGAATAGCCTGGTTTGGTAGTCCCTTGGGAAACTAGTCAGAAGCTGGATTCTTACTATTTAACAAGGAATGGAAGCACAAATCAAATCAGGAGGCCATTGCTGCTAATATGCCTCTTTCCACCCTGCACGTATTAATAGAAACCCTGAATGATTGCAGGGATTAAAATATTTGGTCTCCCAAACGAAAGCCAAAGGATGCCATTAAAATCAGGACTGTATCCAGTGAAGTTCAAACATGCACCTGACTTGGGTACAACAGCCAAAGGGAAAACAAAGGGCAGCGGGGGGGGGGGGCGGTTGGGTGGGGGAAGGCTGGCAGACTTCTTAGAGCAGTTTCCCATATGGGTGTTAGGTAAAAACTACAATGATATCTGCACATCAATTATTCTAATTATGCAATTTTTATATAATTATTGGTTTGCATCATGTGCATGGCAACATCGTGACACAGGACATCATTCCTCCCTTCCCCTTGGTTACTTGCAGAAGCCTATGCTAAAACTTCATATAATTTATTTGATTTGGGCTTAGTATGTGTGAAGCCAGCCATTGTAGATCGCAAAGCATTGGTTATCATTTAAGTTATCCGCAAACCCAGATCTTGGGACTTTGTCAACATTACGCCATCATTTAGTTTGATTTGTGAAGATGTATTTGAGGGTTAAAAAGTGGTTTCTTGAGATGACCATTGCCTGCAGAAATGTTTGGGTGTGAGGGCACTGAAAAACTAAAGATAAATCTTTTTTGAAAAGATCTAAAAAGATTTTTAAAATTAGAATTTAGGGAAAGGAGGAAAATGTTAGAGATCCAACCTTTACCCCAGACTGGCTTCAGGTGTACCTTAATTTATGGCTATTGTTGCTGGTCCTCATTCTGTCTTCCACACCGTCTGTTCATAATAGAACTTTTGGAACTAAAAAAGAAAAATATGTTCCTACCTTTAGGAGCAGGAAACTTCTCACACTGCTAGTCCCTCATCTCCAAGTGAGAAGAGAAGATGTCTCTAATATAAAAGGTAAAGGTTCCCCTTGCACATATGTGCTAGTCATTCCCGACTCTAGAGAGCAGTTCTCATCTCCGTTTCAAAGCCGAAGAGCCAGTGCTGTCCAAAGATGTATCTATGATCATATGGCCAAAGGTGCATGGAACGCTGTTACCTTCCCACCAAAGGTGGTCCCTATTTTTCTACTTGCTTTCAAACTGCTAGGTTGGCAGAAGCTGGGACAAGTAACGGGAGCTCACCCTGTTATGTGGCACTAGGGATTCGAACTGCTGAACTGCCAACCTTTCGATCGACAAGCTCAGCATCTTAGCCACTGAGCCACCGTGTCCCTGTCTCTAATATAGAGCTGGTAAAAATCGCTTTTCCTTTGATGATTCTTCCTTCTATATTGAGATAGTGGGAATTTAGCAACATATGCAAGAAAACAGCTGTTGTCTGAGAAGGTTGAGACGGCTGCTGGTCTCCTCTTTCTGCCCTCCTCCTCCTCTTCTAAATTTTATTTCTTAGATTTTGCAGCTCCTTGTCCTCAAAAGTGATATTGACTGAATATCAGCTTAGACCATGATTCTAATTCCATTATCCCGGTGGATGGTACTTTACTAATAATCTGATAGCACCTTTACAAGGAGACATGTGACTCCATTTCAAAGGAGTAAGAACCAGAGCCTCAGAGACCATTTAACCAAGTTAGGGTAGTGCTTTTGAAATGTAGGAAAAAGCATATAAATAATAGAATTCTTTATTGGCCAAGTGTGATTGGACACACAAGGAATTTGCCTTCGGTGCATAATTATGTCTCAGTGTACATAAAAGGTATAAGTGGTGAATTACGATCATAATCATCATAGTCATCATAAATACATTCATCATGAATTATTAAGAATCAACACTTAGTGATAGTTATAGGATACTAAATAAGCAATCAAAATCATACTAGGAAACTAAACAAAACAGTAAGATAATCGTAAGATACAAGCAATAAGGTTATAGTCATAAGTAGAAAAGGAGATAAGTAATAGGAAGGATGAGAAGAAGAATAGTAATACAGCCTTACTTAATAGTTTGACAGTGTTGTGGGAATTAGTTGTTTAGCAGAGTGATGGCATGTGGGAAAAAAACTGTCCTTGTATCTAGTTGTTCTGGTGTGCGATGCTCTATAACGTTGCTTTGAGGATAGAAGTTGAAACAATTTATGTCCAGGATGTGAGGCAGGGGTGAAATCTACTTACCTTCCCTCCTGGTTTGGAAGTGCGTGCATGCATCATGTGCGATTTTGACGGTAAAAAACAGGTTACTTCCTGGTTAAATCCAGGAAGTAACGACGTCTGGGCGGGTGGGTGGAGCCTTGTGCTGCCGCCACTACCGGTTTGCCTGAACTGGTGTGAACCAGTAGCATTTCACCCCTGGTGTGAGGAGTCTGTAGATATTTTCACAGCCCTCTTTTTGACTCGTGCAGTATACATGTCCCCAATGGAAGGCAGGTTGGTAGCAATTCTGCACTTCTGTGTCTGTCTTGTTTGGTTGCAGAGCGAAACCAGACAGTTATAGAGGTGCAGATGACAGACTCAATAATTCCTAAATGGACATAGTACGCATAGTTATTTAAACTGGAAATATGGCTACTCGCACAATAGGATACAGCCTGCCGAGGGCCCACCTCATCTACTGTTCTGTGCCACACAGAGGCCAACTACTTACATTCTGAAAGCTCATCAACATGGATTGGGAGTTGATAGTCCTTTTCAACTTTTGTTCCCAGCAGCTGGAATGTAGGATAAGCTGCCTATGATTCAGGGGGTAGCATATAATCAATAAAATCCTAGATGAATTTGTCAAATCATCTTTTAGAGCTACCTAAATTGATAGCTAATTACCATATCTAATGAGAGTGAATTGCACAATTTAAGTATATGAGCACTCAGTTGTTTGGTTGATTTTGGCCCTGGTTAATATTTTTTTTGTAGACTTTAGTTCAGCATTCAATACCATCATTCCAGACATTCTCCTAACTAAGCTAAACCAGCTACAGGTACCAGAACAGGCTTGTAAGTGGATCACAAGCTTCCTAACAAACAGGAAGCAGCAGGTGAAGCTAAGCAAGATCACATCAAATACCTGTACAATTAGCACAGGGGCCCCCCAAGGCTGTGTGCTCTCCCCACTTCTCTTCTCTCTTTATACCAATGACTGCATCTCCAATGATCCATCTGTTAAGCTACTGAAGTTCGCAGATGACACAACAGTGATTGGTCTCATTCGAGACAATGACGAATCCGCATATAGACGAGAGGTCGAACGACTAGCCTTGTGTTGCAACCAAAACAATCTGGAACTGAACACACTCAAAACCGTAGAAATGGTGGTAGACTTTAGGAAAAACCCTTCCATACTTCCACCTCTCACAATACTTGACAACACAGTATCAACAGTAGAAACCTTCAAATTTCTGGGTTCTATCATATCGCAAGATCTCAAATGGACAGCTAACATCAAAACATCATTAAAAAGGACAACAAAGAATGTTCTTTCTGCCAACTCAGTAAGCTCAAACTGCCCAAGGAGCTGCTGATCCAATTCTACAGAGGAATTATTGAGTCTGTCATTTGCACCTCTATAACTGTCTGGTTCGGTTCTGCAACCCAACAAGAAAAACACAGACTTCAGAGGATAATTAGAACTGCAGAAAAAATAATTGCTACCAACTTGCCTTCCATTGAGGACCTGTATACTGCACAAATCAAGAAGAGGGCCGTGAAAATATTTACAGACTCCTCGCATCCTGGACATAAACTGTTTCAACTCGTACCCTCAAAACGACGCTATAGAGCACTGCACACCAGAACAACTAGACACAAGAACAGTTTTTTCCCGAAGGCCATCACTCTGCTAAACAAATAATTCCCTCAACACTGTCAGACTATTTACTGAATCTGCACTACTATTAATCGTTTCATAGTTCCCATCACCAATCTCTTTCCACTTATGACTGTATGACTATAACTTGTTGCTGGCAATCCTTATGATTTATATTGATATATTGATCATCAATTGTGTTGTAAATGTTGTACCTTGATGAACGTATCTTTTCTTTTATGTACACTGAGAGCATATGCACCAAGACAAATTCCTTGTGTGTCCAATCACATTTGGCCAATTAAAAAATAAATAAATTCTATTCTATTCTATTCTATTCTATTCTATTCTATTCTATTCTATTCTATTCTATTCTATTCTATTCTATTCTATTCTATTCTATTCTAAATGGAAACCATCTAAGACCAGTGGTGAAATCCAATTTTTTTTTCTACCGGTACTGTGGGTGTGGCTTGGTGGGTGTGGCTTGGTGGGCATGGCAGGGGAAGGATACTGCAAAATCTCCATTCCCACCCTATTCGAGTGGAAGGATACTGCAAAATCTCCATTCCTACCCCACTCCTGGCACCAGCCAGAGGTGGCAGCGGTTCTCCAAACCACTCAAACTTTTCACTACCAGTTCTCCAGAACCTGCCAGAACCTGATGGATTTTACCCCTGCCTAAGACCCACAATACTATACCACAAAGTTAAAAAATCATCTTTTAAGAAGGCAGTGGCAAGCTATTTCCATAATTTCTAAGAAAATTGCATGGAGGCAGACCTCTGGAACTGATATGATGATATATTAATCTTTTGTTGTTGTTGTTAGTTGCGAAGTCATGTCCGACCCATCGCGACCCCATGGACAACGTTCCTCCAGGCCTTCCTTTGGAGTCCATTTAAGCTCACGCCGACTGCTTCAATGACTCCATCCAGCCACCTAGTTCTCTGTCGTCCCTTTCTTCTTTTGTCCTCAATCTTTCCCAGCATTAGGCTCTTCTCCAGTGAGTCCTTCCTTCTCATTAGGTGGCCAAAGTATTTGAATTTCATCTTCAGGATCTGGCCTTCTAAGGAGCAGTCAGGGTTGATCCTCCTCTAGGACTGACTTGTTTGTTCACCTTGCAGTCCAAGGGGCTCACAGGAGTCTTCTCCAGCACCAGAATTCAAAGGCCTCGATTCTTTGGCACTCAGCTTTTCTCATGGTCCAACTTTCACAGCCATACATTGCAACTGGGAAAACCATAGCCTTGACTACACGCACTTTTGTTTTCAGGGTGATGTCTCTGCTTTTTAGTAAGCTATCTAAATTTGCCATAGCTTTCGTCCCCAGGAGTTTAATTAATTAATCTTTAATTAATTAATTAATTAAATTAATCTTTAGTGTTGTGTAAATTCTCAGTGAGTGACCCTAACAATAGGAAAACAAAGAATGAAAAATGTTTTCCTCACCATCAAAATATTAGGTAGTTCTGTTTGACCTCACTTCAATTGCCTTCAACTGATACAAAAAAGCAACAATCACTGTAATTTTCTCTAGAAAAGGAGTTGCTTTAGCCTTTCAACTATTTTGCCCGATCTTTCTTGCAAAACTGCAATGGATCTACAGCAAGCTTTTGGAAATGTGATCAATCACAACACGGCACAGCATTTCAAGTATTTTCTTATCATATAAAGGAATTATTATTTAAACCTGCCCCATAGCCCCCCAAAAGTTGAGCATCCATGCCTTCCACAACAGATGAGATGGCGGTATTGATTAATGATGCAATTAAATAGAGGCAAAAGCTGTAATAAGGTCAACATGTACAATCCCTTAGGCAAATTTGGGAGGAGTTGGGAAAATAAAAACCCTTAATACAGTACAGCAGTTTTCCTTTGGAAAGGAGGTGAGATGATTTCCAATTGAAAAATGAGAGGAGGTGATGGAAGAATTCCAATGAAAACAAACTGATATTGTTTGGCCCCCTTTTTATAGGGCACTTTTCTTTTAACATTTTCCTTTTTCCACCTCATGACTGTAGTTAGTTGGGCTCTCATCTTGAAGTGAAGTGTAGCGAAGGATCATTTCAAATTGATTTAAGGATCCTATCTCTATGGGACCAAGACAACACTTCTTTGATCTCATGAGCCTCTTCAGGTCGAGTGGTAATTCTTAGATAATTCAACTCCAGCCAGCCAGACTGGTTTCAGTCAATTTCTCCAGCCACCCTTTCTGATTTTACATTGTAGCTAACATATAATCCCGTTCTTTTCCTTTGATAAAACCCACTTGGCTTTGCTGTGTTATCTGCAATGTGGCAAGAGAAAATAAGATTTCAAGTGAAAAGTATTAGGGAGGATTAGATAGAGATTAAACAGGAATTAGAATCAGAAAGCAAGAGGAAAGGAAGGGAAGAGAAAACAGCTCTACATATAGTTTCCAGGAAAAAATAGTGCTAGCACTAACCTTTAGGTTATCTTTGATGTTGGATATAAGAATAAATAATCATAAAATTAGAAAAGGCCATTTTTTTTATTTTCCCTTTTATGATTCTCTTGTGAAGAACATTGAAGGTTATACTCAATATATATATATTGAGCTACACCATAATGCAGTTTGTTTCTTTATTTTGGCCTAGCATGTTATCTCAATCAAGGATTTGTTTGTAAAACATGTAAAACCGTATAACAAGGATGCATAAAGTGCAACCCACCAACGTTCCTTTTGTGGTCTTAGTGCAGGGATGTCAAACTGGCAGCCCATGGGCTGGATGCATCATGCACAGGCCACGCCCACCCCAGCTCTGCGAATAGGAAAAATGTTGCAAAGCATCATGTGACGGCAACATGATGCCACGAGTTTGACACCTGTATCTTAGTGGATAGGTTCAAAACAGAGGTCCTTTGTTTCCAAATAAAGGGGGTCTTGAACCTTGTAGATGGTTCAGTTAGCCATTCCAGTTTTGGGATTCCTGAACTTCCTTTCCCAAATGGGTCCTCCTGGCCTTTTCTGCTATTAGTCCATAGCCCTCAAATTGATGGAAATTAGGTAGTCTTATTATGACAGGGAAGTGCATTTTGTTTTCTGATGCAAAGGCTGTCTTTGACCTTCCATAGTCTTTCATCTAGGGCTGAGAGAGAACAACTGGCCATAAAATCCACCAACTGGCATGATCCTAAAGCAGGGCAAGAACTCAGAGTCTTTCTGCTTCTAGCCCAGTGCCTACCAGCAAGATCAAGACTTGTAGGTGATATCAAAATTATGGAGGTAGTTCTACTCAATGGTGAAATCCAAATTTTTTCACTACCGGTTCTGTGGACGTAGCTTGGTGGGTGTGGTGTGGCTTGGTGGGTGTGGCAAGGGAAGAATATTGCAAAATCTCCATTCCCACCCATTCTGGGGCCAGCCAGAGGTGGCATTTGCTGGTTCTCCGAACTACTCAAAATTTCCGCTACCAGTTCCCCAGAACTTGTCAGAACCTGCTGGATTTCACCCCTGGTTCTACTTCATCTGCCGTGATCAGTCAGTCAGAGTCAGTATAGAAAAGAAACAGAGTTTTCTATTTACAGAATAGGCAGATAACAGTAGGAAAGGAAATTCATGGAGATCCTGGTCTATGGTTTCCAATTGGAATGATGGCTAACCATCTATGTTCAGCATGATGGGCATAATAGTCTATTGCAGTGTTAAGGTGTTGTACTAGGACTGAGGAGACCCAGATTCTAGACTATCCTCCTCAGCTATGGAAGCTGTCTGGGTAACTTTGAACCAGTCAGTCCAAACTACCTCACAGGGTGTGTGTTTTTTGCGGGGGAGGGGGAGGAGGAGGGGGAGGGGGAGAAGGAGTGTAATATCACTGGAAGTCAGGCAGCATAGATATTTAATGATTCATTACTATTGATATTATTCTGTGCTGTCTTGAGCATCTGGGAATAAGGTGATAAAAACCAAGCAATGCAATCTCCGTGGAATGAAATTAAAGATGAGTTAATAACATGGAATTGACTCTTTCTTAAAAATGGAACCATTTGACCAATATCCAGTAAGAACAGCTATGTGATTTTTGCCATTCAAAAGTAAATTACTTTGTCTAAGCTTGAATTTTCAGCTGGCATTTTTTCAGACATATAATAAAAAGTAATACGTCTCTAATGGGGGGTACTGAATGTCTGAAATATGTTTAAAATATATAATTGCATATTATACAGTTTTCACTGTTCTTATTAAACTTTGGTTCTGAGAAATTACTTCTCCACAGATATCTGGAGATAAGACACTTCATAAGTACAGAATTGGAAAAATTTAAGTGGTTTTGTCATTTGCCCCAGATTAGTTCATTAATAATTATTTGACATTCAATTACAACCAAATTATGCCTGCTCACACATTCCTTCTCTAAAACTAATAATAATAGAAACTCAAAGATTCTTTATTATGTCCAGCAGTGCAATGCAGCACACTTGAAAGTAATAATATAGATTTCTGCTTTGTTGATGCTGCAAACTGTCTTTCCACTCAGTTTATTCACACCATGCACTATTGTCAGCGAGCAGCTAAATTGCTATTTGGAGAAGTTCAGAACCAGAGAACAGCCCTGCTGGAGAAGGAGAAATAACTGCATCTTAGTTTAGCATTTTGTTTCTCACATTTTGTCAGCTGTCTTTGGACTACTCAAAAGCAAGACATGAAGCATATTTCCATCTCGTCCTGCTGCCCCAATCTGGAAGAAATCTTGAGTCTTTCAAGAGCACTAGCCCTTGTAGAAATGCTCTCCATAAATTCACCCAATTCTATTTTAAAGACTCTTCAAATTATTGGCCCTGTGTTAATGAATGTCACAATGTTATGTGAAGAGCATATTATGACTGTATTAAGAGCCTTAAAATCTCTATTTAAACAAAATAATCCTGTGAAATAACCTTCCACTTAAAACAAATGGCATATTAAAGAGTTCTGTTCATCTAAGACTGCTGGGAGGCTAATACTTACATTACTCAGAGTTTTAAAGGAAGAGGCTGCAATCACCCAGTAGAGTTTTTGTACTGTATTCAGAAGTTGTAGGTTCAAACCTTGACCACTCCAAATTAGGGGACTGGAGGCTAAAACATATGAAGAACGGTTGCAGGAACTGTGTATGTCTAGTTTAATGAAAAGAAGGACTAAGGGTGACATGATAGCAGTGTTCCGATATCTCAGGGGCTGCCACAAAGAAGAGGGAGTCAAACTATTCTACGAAGCACTTGAGGGCAGAACAAGAAGCAATGGTGGAAACTAGTCAAGGAGAGAAGCAACCTAGAACTAAGGATAAATTTCCTGACAGTTAGAACAATTAATCAGTGGAACAGCTTGCCTCCAGAAGTTGTGAATGTTCCAACACTGGAAGTTTTTAAGAAGAGATTGGACAACCATTTGTCTTGAAATGGTATAGGGTTTCCTGAACTAAGCAGGGGGTTTCCAACTCTGTTATTCTACGACTGAAAAGACTTAGTCCAAGCTGGTGCTATTGTCAATATAAAATAAATTTCTATATTTCTCTCCAAAATGTATAGAAGGAAGAAAAGACTTTCTGTATTGTGTTTTAATTGTTTAATTATTTTTATGATTGCTCATCACCAACAATCACTGGTTTGAGATGGGCAGTTATACAAATTAAATGAATTAATTAGAAATAAATAAACGCTGTTCCACCAAAAGGAACCATGGGTGAGAAGGCTTATTTCCATGATCTCTGTGGGTGACATTCCCTAAAAGAAAGCATGCAGAGTCTGCCTATTCTACCAAATCTTATTGAACTGGAAAGAAGATGTGGTCCCACAGATTTCCAGGATCTAGAAATGATTGTAAAATGAATACACACATGCACCTTAGGCACCTCAAAGCTTAAGTGCAACAACTCTACACTCAGTTTTTAATTTAATCTAGATTGCAGAAAATATAACTTCTGTAACAGAATAATCAGTGCTTGGAATACTTTACCTGACTCTGTGGTCTCTTCTCATAATCCTAAAAGCTTTAACCAAAAACTTTCTACTATTGACCTCACCCCATTCCTAAGAGGACCATAAGGGGCGTGCATAAGCGCACAAACGTGCCTACCGTTCCTGTCCTATTGTTTTTCTTTTCTTCTATACCTTTATATACTATATAACCTTTCTGTAGGATAGTTACATATATTATTGTGACAAAAAAAATAAAATAAAAAATAAAATAAAATTGAAAGCATTGCAAGGAAAGATCCTCTTTCATCAGATTGAATTAGAAACTGTTAGGAAAAACTGTAGAACGTTTCAGGTGAGAGGAGAGAATTTCCATAAGGAAAGAAGCTGATTCTGTGCTCCAGAGCTGATGAGAGAAGTCCCCCGTTTTACTTTCTCACTTTATTTCTGATGGAGACCTTGGAGAAAAGAGGTAGCTGCTGCTGGCAACAGGAATTTCACTTCCAATATCCAATTCCTTTGTGTCACCCCTTACCCGGCTACTGAATTTTCAGGGTTCCAAGTAATAGATCCATCGCAAGCAAAAAGTCCGAGGCAGGTGGATTCCTTAAAAATAGTTTTATTGGGAATATCAAATTGGCACATATCTGGTGAAAACCAATTCTGAGGGGCCCCTTGGTTTTTACCTAATTAAAAGTAAAAGTTTTTTCCTCAACCCCAAACAATCAATCACATGGCCCAATCAACGCAGCGTCCACTCTGCTGGTCTGGTGACATCACTCCTCCTTCCCTCGGCCAGGTGTGAGAACGTCCTTGGTTCCCAAGAGAAAGCATTTTATTTTGACTACACAACTCCAGCTATCTCGAATTCCCCCTCCCTTTCCCTCGCTTCAGTGTGGCAGCACTGAAGCTCCAAAATGGCTTCACATGTACTAGTCATGTGCTAGTCATTCCTGACTCTAGGGGGCAGTGCTCATCTCCGTTTCAAAGCCGAAGAGCCAGCACTGTCTGAAGACGTCTCCATGGTAGGCTTAATTTCAAAAAATCAGTTGGACCTCATTCAAACAATCTGGGTAATAGTCATCAGTCTGTGGGTATAGGATACCGACTCCAGTTCTATAGTTTAAGATGTGAATAGCTTAAAACTAGTTGCATTTGTTTTCTAACCCTGCAGGAAGGTTGATTTGGATTCCCTAAAGTGTAACTTTCCTGGCCGCCTGTAATCATTGGGGCTCATTGGAGTACTCTAACTTAGGAGCACCCTGACAGAAGATATAATTGCTTTTTTAATCTAGTAATGAATTTTTAATGTTTTTTTTCTTTTTTTTCTGTAAGCTTTCTGGAAAACAATGCTGAGTGGTGGCATAGAATGTTCAAAAATAAATGGCTTCATAATACTAAATTGTTATTAATGTAGAAAAAGGTCAAATAGCATTAAAGCTGCTGGAAGGAAAGCTGTCTGAAATTTGAATCTTCTTTAGTGATTATTTAATGTAGGATCTGCTAATGCAGGGGTTTCTAACCTTGGCAACTTTATGACGTGTGGACTTCAACTCCCAGAATTGGATGCATGTGCTGGCTGAGGAATTCTGGGGAGTTAAAGTCCACACTTCGTAAAGTTGCCAAGCTTGGAGACCCCTGTGCTAAAGCATTTTGGACAGATGGCTATTAGATCTCTGTTTGAAGACCACCAGTGAAAGGGAATATACTAGAGGTTGGCTTCAGCAGGTTCTGACCAGTTCTGGAGAACTGGTAGTGGAAATTCTGAGTAGTTCAGAGAACCGGTAGTAAAAATTCTGACTGGCCCTGCCCCCATCTATTCCCTGCCTCCCAAGTCCCAGCTGATCTGGAGGAAATGGGGATTTTGCAGTAAACTTCCCCTGGGTTGGGGAGGGAATGGAGATTTTACAGTATCCTTTCCTGGAGTGGGGTGGGAATGGAAATTTTATAGTATCCTTTCCCTACCATGCCCACCAAGCTATGCCCACAGGATCGGTGGTAAAAAAAATTGAAACCCACCACTGGAATATACTACTTTGTGAGGCAACCTAATCTATGGGTGACTGCTCTTAGCATCAAGAGTTGCTTTGTTAATGTCTCCCCCTAATGTTTCAATTCATAGTTTTTGACTCTGTCTTTCAAAACAACAGAGAACAGGAGGGAAAGCTATCTCCTCCCCTGTATAACAAAACACAGTGCTCCAAATGGGGCTTGACCAAGGCAAAGTTCCTTGGTTTAGAAAATTTAGAACTCTGCCGCCTTCGACAGGACCTGTGTTTAACTCATAGAATCACCTATTGCAATGTTCTTCCTGTTGAAAACTTCTTCAGCTTCAATCACAACAATACAAGAGCAAACAATAGATTTAAATTTAATGTTAACAGCTTCAATCTTGATTGCAGAAAATATGACTTCTGTAACAGAATTATTAATGCTTGGAACACATTACCTGACTCTGTGGTCTTTTCTCAAAATCCCAAAATCTTTAACCAAAAACTATCTACTATTTTATTTATAGAATAGAATAGAATAGAATAGAATTTTTTATTGGCCAAGTGTGATTGGACACACAAGGAATTTGTCTTGGTGCATATGCTCTCAGTGTACATAAAAGAAAAGATACGTTCATCAAGGTACAACATTTACAACACAATTGATGATCAATATATCAATATAAATCATAAGGATTGCCAGCAACAAGTTATAGTCATACAGTCATAAGTGGAAAGAGATTGGCGATGGGAACTATGAAACGATTAATAGTAGTGCAGATTCAGTAAATAGTCTGACAGTGTAGAAGAGGGGTAGAAGAGGGAGAAGAGTGTAGGGTGGAGGGAGGAGAGGAGGTAGATAAGAGAAGGAGAGGAAGGTTTGGAAAGTAAAAGAAGGTAGAAGAGGGAAGAAGGTTAAAAAGGGGGGTGGTGACTGGGCAGGCCCGACTAATTGTATATAACTGTACATTGGATGAATTATTTGACAAGATTGTAAAAATAAAACTTTTATAAAAAAAAAAAAAATAGTCTGACAGTGTTGAGGGAATTATTTGTTTAGCAGAGTGATGGCCTTCGGGAAAAAACTGTTCTTGTGTCTAGTTGTTCTGGTGTGCAGTGCTCTATAGCGTCGTTTTGAGGGTAGGAGTTGAAACAGTTTATGTCCAGGATGCGAGGGATCTGCAAATATTTTCACGGCCCTCTTCTTGATTTGTGCAGTATACAGGTCCTCAATGGAAGGCAAGTTGGTAGCAATTATTTTTTCTGCAGTTCTAATTATCCTCTGAAGTCTGTGTTTTTCTTGTTGGGTTGCAGAACCGAACCAGACAGTTATAGAGGTGCAAATGACAGACTCAATAATTCCTCTGTAGAATTGGATCAGCAGCTCCTTGGGCAGTTTGAGCTTACTGAGTTGGCGCAGAAAGAACATTCTTTGTTGTCCTTTTTTAATGATTTTTTTGATGTTAGCTGTCCATTTGAGATCTTGCGATATGATAGAACCCAGAAATTTGAAGGTTTCTACTGTTGATACTGTGTTGTCAAGTATTGTGAGAGGTGGAAGGGTTTTTCCTAAAGTCTACCACCATTTCTACGGTTTTGAGTGTGTTCAGTTCCAGATTGTTTTGGTTGCACCACAAGGCTAGTCGTTTGACCTCTCGTCTATATGCGAATTCGTCATTGTCTCGAATGAGACCAATCACTGTTGTGTCATCTGCGAACTTCAGTAGCTTAACTGATGGATCATTGGAGATGCAGTCATTGGTATACAGAGAGAAGAGAAGTGGGGAGAGCACACAGCCTTGGGGGGCCCCTGTGCTAATTGTACAGGTATTTGATGTGATCTTGCTTAGCTTCACCTGCTGCTTCCTGTTTGTTAGGAAGCTTGTGATCCACTTACAAGCCTGTTCCGGTACCTGTAGCTGGTTTAGCTTAGTTAGGAGAATGTCTGGAATGATGGTATTGAATGCTGAACTAAAGTCTACAAAAAGGACCCTTGCATAGGTCTTTGGAGACTCAAGATGTTGTAGGATGTAGTGCAGAGCCATATTAACAGCATCATCTGTTGATCTATTTGCTCGGTATGCAAATTGCAAGGGGTCTAACTGTGGATCCGTGATGGTTTTCAGGTAGGAAAGCACTAGCCTTTCAAAGGTTTTTTTTTTATTTAAATAAAAAAATTTATTTATTTATTTATTAGATTTTTATACCACCCTTCTCCCGAAGGACTCAGGGCGGTTTACAGTTATAAAACAATAACAGTATACAATTAAAACAAAAATTAAAAAACTTATTATATAATTGGCCGAAATTTCTTTTTAACCTCTTTTTAATGTTTATATATTGAATTTTTACTTGGCTGTACACCGCCCTGAGTCCTTCGGGAGAAGGACGGTATAAAAATCGAAATAAATAAATAAATAAATTTAAAATGTTTAAACCTAAAAACCCTTAAAATTCATATAAATTAATTCAACCCCAGTTAAAATTGATATTAAATTTTAAAAATTTAAGCCAGTCCCGCTCGAATAAATACGCCAGTCACAGAAGGTCCGAAGGTCAGGCACCGACGAGGCTAGGGGAAGTTCATTCCAGAGAGCCCCACAGAGAAGGATCTTCCGCCAGCGACATTGCTTGGCGGACGGCACCTGAGAAGTCCTCTCTGTGAGCGTGCGGTGGAGGCATGAGGTACAGTAGGCGGTCCCGCAGTACCCAGGCCCTGTTACGGAGCGCAGTAGTAACCAAAACCTTAAAGTGCACCTGAAAGACCACAGGCAGCCAGTGCAGTCTGCGCAATAGTGGTGTTACATGGCAGCCGTGTGCGGCTCCCTCTATCACCCGCGCAGCTGCATTCTGAACTAACTGAAGCCTCCGAGTGCACTTCAAGGGGAGCCCCATGTAGAGAGCATTGCAATAATCCAAGCGAGAGGTAACAAGAGCATGAGTGACCGTGCATAATGCATCCCGGTCAAGGAAGGGGCGCAACTGGTGAACCAGGTGAACCTGGTAAAAAGCTCTCCTGGAGACAGCCGTCAAGTGATCTTCAAACGACAGCCGTCCATCCAGGAGAACACCCAAGTTGCGCACCCTTTCCATTGGGTGGATAGGGTGCGCAACTTAGGTGTCCTCCTGGATGAACGGCTGTCGTTTGAGGATCATTTGACGGCCGTCTCCAGGAGGGCCTTCCACCAGGTTCGCCTGGTTCGGCAGTTGCGCCTTCCTTGATCAGGATGCCTTGTGCACAGTCACTCATGCGCCTGCTACCTCGCTGATTATTGTAATGCTCTCACATGGGCTCCTTGAGGTGCACTCGAGGCTTCAGTTAGTCCAGAATGCAGCTGTGCGGGTGATAGAGGAGCTACGCCAGCTCCCACGTAACACCGCTCCTGCGCAGACTGCACTGGCTACCTGTGGCCTTTCGAGTGCACTTTAAGATTTTGGTTACGACCTTTAAAGCGCTCCATGGCTTAGGGCTTGGGTACTTACGGGACCGCCTGCTGTTACCGCATGCCTCCCACCGACCCGCACGCCTCACAGAGAGGGACTTCAGGGTGCCGTCCGCCAAGCAATGTCGGCTGGCCCCTAGGGAAGGTCCTTCTGTGGGGCTCCACACCTGGAACGAGCTTCCGGTTTACGCCAAATACCTGACCTTCGACCTTCCGTCGCGAACTGAAGACACATCTTTTCATTCGCTGGGCTGGCTTAAATTTTATCGATTTTAAATTTTTTATTAATAATTTTAAATGGGGTTTTAGTTTATTATATATTTTAAACTTTTTAGGCTAATTATAAAATAAGTTTTTTAATTTGCATTTTAAATTGTACATTGTATTGCCTGTTTTATTTTTGCCTGTACACCGCCCTGAGTCCTTCGGGAGAAGGGCGGTATAAAAATCAAAATAATAAATAAATAAATAAATAAATTGGGGCCAATGACTCGCCCCCAACAGTCAGCTGTGGCTGCAGCTGACTGTACCGGGGTGCCGGCATCCACAGCCACTCCGTCTTGGAGGGATTGAGCTTGAGCCTGTTTCTCCCCATCCAGACCCATATGGCTTCCAAGCACCGGGACAGCACTTCGACAGCTTTGTTGGGGTGGCCCGGGGTGGAAAAGTACAGCTGCGTGTTGTCAGCGTACAGTTGGTATCTCACCTCAAAGCCACTGATGACCTCGCCCAGCGGCTTCATATAGATGTTGAACAGGAGAGGCGAGAGAATCAACCCCTGTGGCACCCCACAAGTAAGGCGCCTCGCGGTCGATCTCTGCCCCCCTGTCAACACCGTCTGTGACCGGTCAGAGAGATAAGAGGAGAACCACCGATAAACGGTGCCTCCCACTCCCAAACTCTCCAACCGGTGCAGCAAGATACCATGGTCGATGGTATCAAAGGCCGCTGAGAGATCTAATAGGACCAGGGCAGAGGAACAACCCCTGTCTCTGGCCCTCCAGAGGTCATCCACCAACGCGACCAAAGCTGTCTCCGTACTATATCCGCACCGGAAGCCGGACTGGAACGGGTCTAGATAGACAGCTTCATCCAGGTATTGAGGTAGCTGCCATGCCACCACACTCTCTACAACCTTCGCAACAAAGTGAAGAATGTGCAGAAGTGGATAGGTTAACCCTAAAAATCAAAGGAAAAGAAGACTCAGAATATTTTATAACATGGGAACTATTCTACAAATGGTTAATTGACAGATACTGAGGTTAGAGGAGTGGAATTATGTGAAATATAGACTACATGAGAAAGAAAAACTAATGAGTAAATATTTTGATGGTTATATAATCGATACTATAATGGAAAATAGTATACTTTTCAGTAATGATTATATTATCACATATATGTTTAGTATATACGATTATAATGATTACGATTGATGTTTATATATTAACACTTTGGACACCTAGAAAACACACTGTTCAACAAAGAAATGGAATATGTGTTATAAACAATAAAAAATATTTAACAGAAAAATGAATATTTCATGAGAGGCTTTGCTGAATTCTTTGTCAAACTACATTATATCTACTGCATTCCCCCAATCTATTAGGCTCACAGCTTTGTTAATACAAGTTTGGTAATAGATATGTGAAGACATGAAAAAAGATACCAATTAAATGAAAGTGTTAATATAAGTAGACAGCCCTCTGTAGAAATTTCAGAAGAAGACCCTAAGCTTACCATTTATAAAGATTGTGGGATAAATTGGAGAAATTTGGAGCAGAATTTAAAGAGTATCCCTACAAAAGATACAGATGAAACTAATAACATTTCTGTAAGGTAAATTAGGCTCAGTTAGGTTAAATATTATCCCTTATGAGAAAGTAGTTTGTTCTGTACCAATTAGGTTTGTGCTCTGAAAAAGAAGTAAACCATAACAAACCTTTAAAAATCCAGCAATACCTGACAGCAGTCAGTTTAAGATACAGTCTTCATTTCCCCATTTTTAAAAACATGATTACATTCAGGGGCAGGTTTCAAAACCTGTTGCTACCAGTTTGCTCGTGGGTGTGGGCGCACTCATGTGCTTGCGTGATGCTTCTCCGCATGCGCAGAAGCGTCCAAGTGGGTGGGCATAGCTTCTTGCCACTGCCACTACTGGTGCGCCCAATTTGGGGCGAACTGGTACAGTGGTGGGATTCAAATAATTTAACAACTGGTTCTCTGCCCTAATGATTTCTTCCAAAAACCAGTTCACCAAACTGCTCAGAAAGTTAACAACCCAAAGTGGTGCGAACTGGCTGAATCCCACCACTGATAACATTTGAGGGTGAAAGTTCATTCTCCGAGCTTGTGGGTTGATTTCCGAATGTTTCGTTACCAGGTTAGCTAACATCTTCAGCGGAGTTTAGGGGATGTCAGTGTTTTTCTGTTCATAAGGGTTTCGTGTAGTCAGTTTGTGTGATTTTTTTTAAAAAAAGATAATAATTTCTTATATTTGAATTGAGATTTATAACCACACTTTTCTCTTGGATTGAGCCTAGTGTGGGATGAAGATATTCCATGACTCTTAGTATCTTTTTATGCATTGCTTTCTGCCTGAGCTTACATTGATCCGCTGATTTGTTCCATGAAACACATTAATATTCCAGCCCCATGAAATGATTTGATAATGGTCCTCTAGCAGCTTCAACTGACCTTAAATGTGGTGAAGAAATGACAGCAGATGGAAGAGGATATTTTTTAAATCCCTCTTTGCTTCCTGACAATCACTCCCAGTGAATCTGTGCAAATTTTTTTTGGAAGGGTCAAATTAATATCCTTGCTTAGAAAGATTCTTCCCAATCTAGAATACTAATTTATCTTGGTACTGCAACATCTAGAGTTCCCAACCAAAATGGTGTACTCCCTCTTTTAATACATATGCACATTTTTTACGTCTAGAAATGATTTGCTTTACAAGCAATAATTTGTATTCCCCTTGTTGATTTATTGTTCTAATGAATTTCTTAGTCTGTTTTTAACACTGCCGTCTTGCAAATCAGAAATTAAAAAACAGAATCCAAGTCAGGTATTTTGGTTTCTGATTTGCAAAGTACAAGAAGCCATAGTTTGTTGGGTCAAACAAAACAGCCAATTGGAAGAGGTCCTAAATTAGGATGGAAAGCAAGAAATTAGCATAAATGGGAAGAAAAGAAGAACATAGGAACCCGGCCAAACTGGTGTTTTATTTTACATTTGTTCCAGATAACATGCTAAACCTCAGTATGCTTTTTCATTTTTGATGTTCTCTGCTAACTGAATGGGTTTAAGAATTAACCCTTTGATTAATATACTATGTAGGAAGTTAGCACCCATACCTCTCCTAGAAAAATGAAATATTCTAGGAAATATTAAAAAGGCAGAATATTTCCCCTAAAAGAGAAATAGAAATCTTAAGACAGAAACTCAGACCCAGCTTCCTGCCCCCAGCAGATACTTTGGTTATTTACAAGACAAAAGGCTGGGCCAGCTTATTTACAACACAAAAGAAATAACATAACATAACATAGCATAGCATAGCATAGCATAGCATAGCATAGCATAGCATAACATAACATAACATAACATAACATAACATAACATAACATAACATAACATAACATAACATAACATAACATAACATAACATAACATAACATAACATAACATAACATAACATAACATAACATAAGTTGGAAGGGACCTTGGAGGTCTTCTAGTTCAACCCCCTGCCCAGGCAGGAAACCCTACACCATTTCAGACAAATGGCTATCCAACATTTTCTTAAAAATTTCCAGTGTTGGAGCATTCACAACTTCTGCAAGCAAGTTGTTCCACTTATTGATTGTCCTAACTGTCAGGAAATTTCTCCTTAATTCTAGGTTGCTGGTCTCCTTGATCAGTTTCCACCCATTGCTTCTTGTCCTGCCCTCAGGTGCTTTGGAGAATAGCCCGACTCCCTCTTCTTCGTGGCAGCCCCTGAGATATTGGAACACTGCTATCATGTTTCCCCTAGTCCTTCTTTTAATTAAACTAGACATACCCAGTTCCTGACACTGTTCTTCATACGTTTTAGTCTCCTCTGTTTTGGCCCTCAGGACATGATAGGTCACTCAAGATCCAAACCAGGGCAAATCCATTAAGCCATAATAGGAATTGCCCAAAGCCCCTTCATTACATCATCAGCCAGCAAGTTTCAACCAGACCTGGGACACAGACAGCCTACAAAGTTAGCTAAGATCCCCGCCCCCTGGGAGTCTGACAGCCAATGGGATACATTTCTTTTACAGGAACAGGAAACTCTAAGGCAGGGCCCAAGAGAGTGTATAAATATATCCCTCTCTCCACTCTATGTGCCTTTTTTTGCCCAGGACCCGAAAACCCCATGTGGTCCTATTGGTCCTAATGGTCCTATTCCATTAAGCCATCTTTTCAAGCAGTCTCCATGTTTCCAGTGTCTTTCTTACCACTTGGAATGGAACCCAGATGGACATTTCTTCCAACAACTAAATATTACAGTGATTTAATATATGAAAGAGATACAATTTATTTTTAATTTCTTGTCTTATTTCTGACTTGTTTTGTGTGCCACCCAAACTTCTAACTTCTAAAAAAGCGAGATAAAACAAAACAAGACAACTAAACTTCAGAAAAAAATATAGTACAATTTCTTTGCTTCCAACTGAATGTAATTAGTTATGGTTTGTAAAACATGGCCTAGAACTTACTGGTCTGGGAGGACAAACCATCTTTGCATGATGTGGAAACATAGCCATGATTGTGCATACATGTTTTCCATTATGAAATGTTATATGACCGATAATTTGGTTCATCATGCAAACTAACATAGGAGGCTGTTTTCAAGTTTCATGTCAGCCCTCCAAGGCAGACAGGGCCAAGAAACAGGCACAGCAAAGATTACAGGAATGTTGGATAATTGAACCTTGAAAATCTGTCCAACCTTCTCTGTGTCTCACCTTCCACTAAAAAAATCCTTCCATTCCCCCCAACATCCCAACTGATGAAGCTTCTTGGATGAGAAGCAAAGCATTATATTCTTCCTCAAAAAGGCCTTTTAAAAAAGCACCCTTGAGACAACTATGATCTGGATGACTGAGAATCTCCATAGACAATATCAAAATCTATAAGTTCTCTCTTACTGGCTCACTCAATCTTTTTCTTTTCTCAAGGTCAGCTATAAATTATAACAGTATTTCTGAATTTTTTTCCTCTCAGAACCCCTTCCCACTTTTAAAAATGACAGAGGACCCCAAAAGAACTTTGATTTATATGAGTTATATTTACTCTATAATTATATATTACTATATAATTCACATCCAGGACATAAACTGTTTCAACTCCTACCCTCAAAACGACGCTATAGAGCACTGCACACCAGAACAACTAGACACAAGAACAGTTTTTTCCCGAAGGCCATCACTCTGCTAAACAATTAATTCCCTCAACACTGCCAAACTATTTACTAAATCTGCACTACTATTAATCTTCTCATCGTTCCCATCACCAATCTCTTTCCACTTATGACTGTATGACTGTAACTTTGTTGCTGGCAATCCTTATGATTTATATTGATATATTGACCATCATTTGTGTTGTAAATGTTGTACCTTGATGAAGGTATCTTTTCTTTTATATACACTGAGAGCATATGCACCAAGACAAATTCCTTGTGTGTCCAATCACACTTGGCCAATAAAAAATTCTATTCTATTCTATTCTATTCTATTCTATTCTATTCTATTCTATTCTATTCTATTCTACTATATTAAAAATTAAGTAAATTTTCTAATTTTTCTGATGTTCAGCTATTTACTCTCTTATAACTTACAACACAACTGTTGTACACAATTTCCTAATTTTTCTGGTGAATAATGGAACAAAGTGCCTTGGGAGGTATTTAATAGAGGCTGGATGGCTCTTGTTGGAGATGGTGAAATTTTATTTTCTATGTAGTAAAGGCAGAAGGATGAGACGATCTAGTGCAGGGGTCTTCAACCTTGGCAACTTTAAGACTTGTGGACTTCAACTCCCAAAGTTCCTCAGCCAGAAAGCTGGCTGAGAAATTCTGGGAGTTGAAGTCCACAAGTCTTAAAAGTTGCCAAGGTTGGAGACCCCTGATCTAGTGAACTCTTAGCAAGCCTTACGTTGAAGAAGAAGAAGAAGAAGAAGAAGAAGAAGAAGAAGAAGAAGAAGAAGAAGAAGAAGAAGAAGAAGAAGAAGAAGAAGACAACGACAACTTGTAAAATGTATACATAAAACTAATAGTGAAGTTGGTAGTGTGGAAAAAGTGTGGGAGGATTGTAAATGGAATATAACTTTATCTGAAGCCTCTAAAAAACTTATGTGAATGAGGCAGGGTGGTTTCATCCAATAGAAACCTGACTTAAAACTAGCCAGAAATACTTGAAGTAACTTTTTTCCTTTCCTTTCCTTTTGTTTATTTTATTGAAAGGTATGTTTGCTACAATCTTAAAGGCACACTGTTAATTGGCCTGTCCCAATTCATATGTGAATTCTCTCTCTCTCTCTCTTCCTCCCTCCCTCCCTCTCCCCCTCCCCCTCCCCCCTCTGTCTCCTCTCTCTCCATCCTCTTTCTTTCTTTTTCTCTTCCTCTCTCCTCTCTCTCCCCCCCCCACATACACACACACACTCATGCCTCCACGGATCTATCAATCTATCCAATTGATTAAGGCTAGGCAGACAATGCAGTTGATAAAATAGATTTTAGTTTATAAAGTTAACCAGTTAGTCTTAGTTCCTGTAAATATGTTTGGTTCACACATTGTGTGAAGCTGACACAGACTGGCACAACATTTTATTTATTAATTTTTATTTTATTAGTTTGTCAAACATGTACAAGATAGCAGGTATAAATATGAACATGGACATGAACGAAGGAAATGAATACAAATAAATGGGGATAGTAGGACAGGGACTGTAGGCACACTGGTGTGCTTATGCACGGCCCCTTTACGGACCTCTTAGGAATGGGGTGAGGTCCACGGTAGATATTTTGCTCCATTGGGGGGTGGGGGGAGGAAACAAGAAAAGTCTCTTTCACCTGCCCTAGTCAGGAGGTGCAAAACCAATCTGGTTATTTTGACACAAAGCAGAAAAGCCCTCAAACTTCTCTCCTATCATTAACTGTAACACACAGCAACAGAAGATGACATAAGTAATACTTTGGGCTGCCTGGCTCAATATAGCGCTTAAGGAAGGGCAGTCTAGATTTATCTGAAAATCAATCCCACTATTTTCTCCTGAAAAACAAAGTATTGTATGAACTTTCTTAGAAAAGCATGCCACTGGAGACCACTTCCTGATAGATCTAGAACCACTATTTTCAATGTTTGAAAACCTTCAAATAGTTTGAACCACAGATTTCATGTTAGCCTGGCCTTTGACCATATTGCTTTATTGAAGAGATTATTGAATTTGAAGTCTAGCACATGTAGGTGAACCCCAAAAGGGAGAAGGTTGTTGTATGGAAAGTTCAGTCATAACTACATCATATCCTCCAGATATTTTAAACCATAATTCTCATAATCTTTGAACACTGTTAGATGTAGTGCCGCAAATTTCTGGAGGATACCCAATCGGAATATAAGAAATGGATGGGTGAAATGTGCAATTCAGCACCAACAACTGTGACTAAACCAAAAGGACATATGACTAGGAAGTTTGAAGTGTGTAGAGCAGGGGTGTCAAACTTGATTTCATTGAGGGCTGCATCAGGGTTGTGTTTGACCTCTGGGGGCCGGAGTGGACATGGCCAGCTCAACATCACTCGCGTTGTGGGGGGGGCACTTGTAGTGGCCCGAGTGCTCTGCCAGAGAAAACAGGCTCATGAGCTCCATTTTCAGCTGTGTCGGCCTTCTGCAACTCTCTGCCAGCAAAAACGGAGCTTGGAAGGGCTGCGGGTAGCCCTCCCAAGCTCCATTTTTCCTGGCAGAGGCACCGTAGGCTAGTCTTTCGCTGTTTCCAGGGCAGCCCTGCAGGCCAGATCTAAGCATCCCGTGGGCCAGATCTGGCCCCCGGGCCTTGTTTTTAACACCCCTGGTGTAGAGTGTTCCCATTGTCCATCTGACCATTGCAGCAGGCTCTGTTGTGTATTATGGAAACCTTGGTTGATGTGGATGTAGTTCAGTGGTATTTTTTCCCAAGGAATTGAACTGGTTGTCTTTGTAGGGTAGCAAAGGTTTTTAATTAGGCATGGAAACTTGAGTTTAAATTTTTGTTCAGTTGTATTTATAATGTTGAAGGTATTTTACAACCCTAAATTATGGCCATGGCAAGCATGAACAAATTATGAGTGTTCTCTGCTCTAATTTCCCTAGTTGCTTTTTACCATCTCAGCTAATGTTTGCCTTTATCCAGAACATATGGACTTATTTCCAAACAAACACTACACAACAGTTATTCTTTTTTCCCCTAAGAGTATGTGGGATTTATGTGGGCCTAGAAACATTTTATGGCTAATTTCAAAATAGTATGCTAATTTCCCATATCATGAATTATGAATTAAAAGACGAAGTACAGGTAATCCTCGACTTATGACCTCGATAGAGCCCAAAATTTCTATTGCTAAGTGAGACATTTGTTAAGTGAATTTTGTCCTATTTTATGGTCTTTCTTGCCACAGTTGTTCAATGACTCACCTCAGTAGCTAAGACAGTAACACAATTGTTAAGTGAATCTGGATTTTGCTTGTCAAAACGTCACAAAAGTTGATCATGTGTCCCCGGGACACTGCAACCGTCATAAATATGAGTCAGTTGCCAAGTGTCCAATTTTTGATCATGTGACCAGGGGATGCTGCAACAGTCATTAGTGTGAAAAACTGTCACAAATCATTTTTCTGTGCCATTGTAGCAGTCACTAAATGAACTGTCGTAAATCAAGGATTATCTATACTTAAAAAGAGGGGTTGCTGAGCTGGTACAATGTTGGAATATGCAGACATATAACCCTTGCTTGCCTGATGACCTTGATTCACATACTGACCGTCACTGACCTATCTGACAGTATTGTAAGAGCTGTGGTGGTCCAGTGGTTAGAATCCAGTATTGCAGACTAACTCTGTTCTCACAGTGCCAGGAGTTTGAGTCCTTCAAACCTGACCAGCTCAAGGTTGACTCAGCCTTCTGTTTATTTATTTATTTATATTTATTTATTTATTTGTCACAACAGTATATATTATGATATATAAATATAAATATAATTTATATTTATAAGTATATAAATATAATCATAAGTATGTAATAACTATATGAAATTATAGGAATACAGGAATGGTAGGCACGTTGGTGCTCTTATGCACGCCTCTTACAGACCTCTTAGGAATGGGGTGAGGTCAATAGTAGATAGTTTTTGGTTAAAACTTTGGGGATTTTGGGAAGAGACAACAGAGTCTGGTAGTGCATTCCAGGCATTAACAATTCTGTTACTGAAGTCATCTTTTCTGCAATCAAGATTGGAGCGGTTCACATTAAGCTTAAATCTATTGTGTGCTTGTGTATTGTTGTGATTGAAGCTAAAGTAGTCTTCAACAGGAAGGACGTTGTAACAGATGATTCTATGAGTTAAACTCAAGTCATGTTGAAGGCGGCGGAGTTCTAAATTTTCTAAACCCAGGATTTCAAGTCTGGTGGCGTAAGGTATTTTGTTGTAATCAGAGGAGTGGAGAACTCTTCTTGTAAAATATTTCTGGACACGCTCAATTGTATTAATGTCCGAAATGAGGTATGGGTTCCAGACAGGAACATCCTTCTGAAGTTGGTAAAAGGACCCAGATTGTTGGGGGCAATATGCTAACTCTGTAAATCACTTAGAGAGGGCTGTAAAGCACTGGGAAGTGATATATACAGTAAGTCTAAGTGCTATTGCTATTCTTGTAAAGGTAAAAGAAGGAAGTTGTGAAGGAAAGAGATTTGTTCTTTTTTTCTTACACATTTTTTTGGAATATATGTTTTATTGGTGCATTTTTCCATTAAAAACATAACAAATTCTATGTCTATCTGAACAGCAAAATTGATTTTATGTTTTTACCTTTGTTTTTACCTTTGCTAATAGTCTTTTTTATTCGTACAATTTTGAGAATCAGAAACTCCTCTAGTCCTTTGTACCTAATCATACTTTTTATGATGATTTAGTCCCCCTCCATCCTTTTTAATAATGGGCTTGTTTTGGCTTTCCCTTAAAAAAAAAATTCTGGTAAGCTTAAAATGCAGTGGGGTTTATTTCACGTTATGAGGTCCCTCTCAGTACCCAGTTAGCTGTTTTTTGATGCAGTGCTGGTTTTCAAGACTTCCCTCCCATCCCATTATATTTGACTAAGCAGCAGGAAGCCTCCCCCCTCTTTCCCTCCACCCCCATCCCTCAGTATTAGACCAGAGAAAGGTTTGCAAGTTTAGTAGATGCAGCCCACATAACCTCTCATACGTTTTCGTAGCACGAAGTACCAGTAAATTGTACTGTATTGCATCTTTCCCTGCTGTTGTCGCCAAAGGATCGTGTGCCTGATTTGTGGGCATAGAGAGGAGCACTGTTTCATGCCAAAAGGTGCCGGCTTTCAGGAGGAGTTTACTCCGTCTTAGAAGTTGAAGGAAGGTGTATTTGGCAATACGTGTAGGGTATTGTTTTCTGAACCGCTGGCCGTGTCAGACTGACACCGAATGCAAGAGAAAAGTATTGGCTTTGAGGTCAAGCATTGTTTGCATGTGTTGCAAATGGTTTCCCCGGGAAACAGCAGATCTGCCCTCCAAGCTTGCTGCAGCATCTTCAGAACAGCATCTTGTCTCTAGACACAACAGAGAGGTACCTTTTGATATTGGGGGGGAGGGGGGGCAACCAAAAACAATGTGGAGGGAAAATGCGGAGAAGAGACCATAACATCTGCGAGCGGACGTTTCCAGAGAATGAAGAAACATACATCGAGAGTGGCACCGTTAGAACCTTTCAGTCTTTCCACATTAAATTCACCTAGATCAGACGGTAAATGCAATTTTATTTTCCTCCTATGTTATCTTACCTAAAGAAAGGAATTAGCTTCCATTCTGTTCTCTCTCTCCCCCCCCCCATTTTTCTTTTTGAGCCCATCTCTTCCTTTGAAAGATGACTGAAAGCCATTTGTAAAATGTTTAAAATGTAACTAAATTTTTTTTTTAAAAAAAATTGTGATTAAAAGCCCCCTAATGTCTGGCTTTTATGGCGTATAAAAACTGTTTTATGGGGGAAAGAAAGAGATTCAGCTGAGGGAGGAAAAGTTGGTTGTCTTTCATTGTTAGTTTGAGAAGTGCTAAACCAGCTCTCCCAGTCTGCCTGTGTCATCCAATAGTATTTCAGTATAAAATCTTTCCATTTTTCTCTATTTGAAATGCTGTATTGTGTCACGACAGTCTCTGAGGATTAGCTGCTTATTTGGAGGGATTCGTAGTTTAAAATAGCTGGAATTTGAAAGGGGAGAAAATCAGGACATCTTCCTTCAGCAAAATAGCAATCAATGACTTTAATGAGGTTCTAAATATGAAGGTAGGCAATTAATTACTCAAGGAGAAGGGGGGATTTCATCCTTCAGGTACTTTCTGTATCACCTGTTTGCAGGTGTGTATATTGGTTATGCATATTAGTCCTCTCACTGCTCTTTTTACCACAGAGTTGCAGATTTCTCTGAAGGAGGAATGTCCTCCAATGCCAGCTACCAGAGATTTAAACAATTTTGACAGCAAGAGACAGTCAAATATCACTTAAAGCAGCATTGGCAATTACTGACAATGGGTTTGTATTCATAGACGGGCTTTTGATATAGGATCAAGTTGGCATTGTTTTTGCTCAGGGATCCATTTCCCCCTTTAAAATTGCTCCCCTATCCATGGCAAGGAAGTGTCCCTTGACTGTAATAGCTACAACAGTGAATACCAAAGGCAATTTTCTAGACAGCCTAAATATAAAATGACATGGTGGATTTATATAAATGTAGTACAGAACTCATAATCCATAGGATTCCCTGGTGGCTGAAGTTAAAACTGATTTCCCAGAGGATGTGAAGTAGGGCTGAAAGCAAATATATCAAAGATACTTGGGCCAGGGAGGTCTGTATTCAAATTTAGTGAGAGAAGCTTATGTAAACTTTTTTTTAAAAAACACTTAACATTAAGGAAAGCAAAGAAAGTCTAGCGCAAAGGAAGGAATTTAAGCTAATTCTTCATCAGGATGAGCATTGATTCTTATACATTTTATTTAGAATTATTTATCAAGCAAGGAACAAAGTTTTGCTAAAGTCCGGGAAGTTAAATATATAAATTTTGAATCATCAGCACACAAATAATTGTAATAATAAAAACTGAACTTGTTCACATGCATTGGTGCCATAGAGTCTTTCAAAATACTTCCAGTTCAAACTAGAAACAGAGCCTGGTTTACAGCATTGATTTTTTTTTTGTGACAAACACAACTTATAGCTAGTTAATTTGTGTGGCAAGCAATGATTTGCTGGAAGCAAAGAGATAACTGAATAATCTGTATTGTTCATAGAAGGTGAAAAAAAGGAAGCACAATCCTAAAATTCTTCCAGAATAATAATTATTCTAGGGTTCCATGTTATGCCTGATTAAAACAAATGGGCATCATACTTACACTAGATATGAAAGGTTCTGGGTTAGTTTTGGTCTTGATTTTTAAGATGGCTTTTGATTTTTAAAGTTCATGATGGTTGTGGTTTAATTTTTCCTTCTTATGTGGTCGCATTATTATATGGGGTCCTGCTTTATTTAAGGTCAGGACCACCTTAGTAAAATGCAGGCAGGGCCTTGCTTGTTGTTGCTCCAAGGGTTGTGATTTCTCAGGAGAGGCACAAGCCTGGTCAGGATTTAGAAGAAGAAATAACTTAGGTATTAGAATCTTTTGGACTGGTAAGGTTTGATTGCTTCCAAGTAAATTTTAAGACTTTTAAAGGATAAAATGGCATTTAATAAAAAATGATAAGACTTCTTAAATAGAGTGGTCTTAAAGTTGTTAAATAAATTGGCCCTTACAGCATCTTTGTAATATAACCCAGATTTTGTAATTTAAAGATTTTATGTAGAAATAAAAAAATTTTAAAAATCGAAGCACAAATTGTGTGCTGCAATGATTCTCAGTCTTTTCTCCATCTGAACTGTGCTGTTTATGTCTGACTCTGCTAATTTCTTGGTCTGATGGGCAGACTAGGAAGAATTAGCACAGTGATGCTAGCAATTGCTTGCTAGATCAGACTTAGTCTATACTCATTTAGCTGAGTGTACTGTTTCAAACAGTAGTCAGCCAGGCATCGGAGCAGGAGAAATAAAAAAGAAAGTGAGGGCAGGCCACAAGGACAGAAATAAACACAGCTGCATATCTTCTTCAACTGCACCCATAACTCAAGGAGTTACTTATCATAAAACAGAATAACAGAGTTGGAGGGGACCTTGGAGGTATTGTAGTCCAACCCCCTGCTCAACAGGAGACCACCTACCGTAAATTGATTCATGATTATCCTGTTGGGGTGGATCCTAACAAATTTGTTGAAAAGATAAGTTGTACTGGAATCTGTGGCAAGGTAGGGGACTACAATATGGTGTTTATGAACCAGGGAAACCTCTTTGTTGCTTTTGCCATCACAATCTCCAGGAACCACAAAATATGTTGTTGTAAAAATAAGCATGATAGCCAATGGTTAATTCACAAAACAAATGTCTTCCTTAAGTATGCAGCAGCCAGAAAGGAGGGATGGAGAAATGTGTCAACAGAAATGGAAGCTTTTTGGTCAACAAATCACCTTTAAATTGGGAAATGTGTTTTTACATCAGATAAATTTGAAATACCGTGCATTTTGATGAAAGTACAATAGAATCATAGGGTTGGAAATGGCCCTGAAGGTCTCCTGGTCCATTCCCTTGTCCAGGGTAGGCATTCTCTGACTATCCTGAACAAATGGCCAACCAGCCTTTGTCTGAAAACCTCTAGTGACAGAGCCCCTATATCAGTGGTGGGATTCAGCCAGTTCGCACCTATTCGGGAGAACCGGTTGTTAACTTTCTAAGCAGCTCGGAGAACCGGTTTTTGGAAGAAATCATTTTACAGGGCTAATCCTGTAAGGAAGGCAGGAAGGAAACATTCTGGTGTTGTTTCTAGCCTGATCTTTACTGCCCTGCTTACAGAAACTGCCTCTCTGCTTAACCCTTATTACATTGTAACAGCTAAGGTGAAGCACCCATCAACATGAATGACATTAAGTTGGCCACACCCACATGGTCACATGACCACCGAGCCATGCCTACCCAGCTGGTCATTAGGGCAGAGAACCAGTTGTTAAATTATTTGAATCCCACCACTGCCCTCTATACTTTCAGAAGGTGGCTGTTCCTCTACTGAATAGTTCTCACAGTCAGGAAATTATTTCTTATTTTGAGTTTAGATCTCTCTTTGTAAAGCGTTTGTGTTTCTTTTCTACCCCTTAGCCTTCTCTTTTGTAGGTTAAACAATCCCAGCTTTTTAAACCATTCTTTACAAATTTTAACCTTCATAACCGCCGCTTATCATCTTTGTTGTTGCTCTTTGCATTCTTTCCAGTTCTTTAATATCCTTCTTGTGGACACAGTATTCCAGGCACACCTCAACCAAAACAGAACTATTACTTCCCATGATCTCAACATTAAGCGTTTCTTGATGCAGCCTAAGGATTCAAAGGGTGTTTTTTTTTTTGGAAGCTATAGCACACTATTGGTTCATGCTTAACTTGTGCTGTACCGCGACAACCAGCCATTCTCCTCAACATAGCTTGAGTATGTTCTGCTTTAGAATTTTATGTCCTTTACCCTTTAGGAATTATTTTCCAAGTAATTGACTCAAAGTTAGAGTAGGAAGTAAAAAGGATCTAGAAAAAGACCATTGAAAACTACTTCCATTGTGTTTCCAAGAAAACTACATGAATTGTATGTTCATGAAGCAACTGGCACTAAGTTTAGGTAAAAAAGACCTTTCCTTTCCCATTTGTTGTGTGTGTGTGTGTGTGTGTGTGTGTGTGTGTGTTTGTGTGTGTATCCACCAAAAAAACCAGGCTCAAAAATTCATCCAGTAAATTGAGACAGGGCAAAGACATTTCTCTTTTACAGGTAGTCCTTGACTTACAACAGTTCATTTAGTGACTGCTCAAAGTTACAACGGCACTGAAATAATGGACTTATGACCATTTTTCATACTTACCATCCCCAAAGTCACGTGATCAAAATTCAGATAATTGGCGAACTGGCATGTATTTATGAGGGTTGCAGTGTCCTGAGGTCAGGCGATTCTCTTTCGTGACCTTCTGATAAGCAATGTCAATGGGGAAGCCAAATTCACTTAACAGCCGTGTTACTAACTTAACAACTGCAGTGATTTACTTAACAACTGTGGCAAGAAAGGTCATAAAATGGAGCCAAACTCACTTAACAACTGTCTTGGTTAACAACAGAAATTTGGGGCTCAACTGCAGCCGTAAATTGAGGATTATCTGTAGATACCCTGTGCAAGCCTCTCCTTCTGTCCATAGATTGGCTGCCTCAATAGCTGAAATTTACACTATACTATGCCATCATGTAGTTTGCTTGTTTATGGTTTTCCGAGTTGTATGAAACCAATCTATTTTATGTTCTTCAGCAAAATGAGGTTAAGCAAATCAAGAGTTACACTGTATAGCAGAAACCCCAGAGAATTTCAAGATGAATGGCTTAAGCAGAGAGAACATAACCTAGTGTTTTTCACGCAGAAGCTCCCACATTCCAGCTGTTCGTTAACTATCAGGTAGCAAATCGCCTGTATCAGTTTTCTATGCTCCTGATGGATGACTGCAAAGTCAACTGCCTTTCTGGCCTTGATGTCACTTACATTGTCAGTACAAACTCCAGACGCCCTGGAGTAATAGAGGGCATAGGAGTAAGAAAAGTTAGAAAAATATGCTGGAATATGATAGTTTGCCTTGATGGTGAGGGCACATCCCTGCAACGGCTTGAGTTAGGGTAGTTGAAAGAGTTTTTCAGGGTTTTCTAATAGCTATGATGAAATATTTATAAGCACTTGTTCTTCAAACATCAAGGAAGAAGGTAGCTAAAGAAATCAGATTCGCTAAAGTAATGAGGGTCTCTTAAGAGCAGTCTGGAGGCTCTTTGCTGTTTTGGACATAGAAGACAAGGGGGGAAAAGGATTGACAACATTTGTCCTGGATTTGTAAACATCTAAGATTGTTCCGTATGTGAAAGGGGGAGAAATGAACTACTACACAGCTCAGAGAACTGATTCAGTGTCCGTTAATCTTGCATTTTCTCATCGCTTCCAATTCCTCCTGAGTTGAATTCCCACGAAGCACGTATCACTATCTTTGCAATTCTCAGTGTAAATGCAAACTGTCTCTTTTAATTATGTGAACTTTCTTTACAGCTCAACTTTAAATTTGCTTTACTTGCTTTTTTTTTTTAAAAAAAGGAAAGTAAGAAAAACCCAAGTTTTCTTTAGAATCTACCTGTGTTGTCAGTTATGAATATATTTTGTTGCATCAGGAATTATGATGGGGAGGATTTGCAAATCAACTCTTACAGTGGCAAACAATTACATGTGCTCATACAAAAGGACCATTTTCTGAGTAGTAACTGTTTATTCCAAAGGTAAAGTCCCAAGAAGTGATTTGCTATCATGTCTTCATTTTCCAGTCTAGTTTACTGAATAGCCGTCATCGTGTCTTGTGGTAATGAATTTCACAGGTTAATTATGTGCTGTGTGGAGAACTGTTTCCTTATGTTTTTTCTAAATCTCCTTTTAATCAGCTTGGTAAGCTATTATCTGTTAGTATCCCATCTAGCCATGTCCAGTTCTGTGTAGCTTTTTAAGAACCATTTGTTCTTCTTTCTTCTATTTAAATTCCACCCATCTTTTAGGATACTCATGGCAGAAAATGTTGGGTTTAGTCTCACATCACATTAACTTCACACCAGTCCTATAAAGTGCATTATTCAAAGGCAGTGCTAGATAAATTTTTATGCGTTGTGCTTTCCTTTTAATTTTTTTCAGCCTCCAGAGACTGCAGAGGCTGTCGGTGAAGCCAACATGTTCAACCTGGTTTTAAGTTTTATTTTTGGAAGTTTAGGACATTAACATAAAACAGTTATATGTATTGTTCTGGAAGCTTAAGGGGATTTAAAAAAAAACACCTTACAATGTTAAAATGCAAAAATCCCACCCTTTGTTTTCAAAAGAAAACTAGAACAAGGTTGTATTAAAGCTCCCAAGCATTAAAAGGTAAAGGTAAAGGTCCCCCTCACACATATAGGCTAGTCGTTCCTGACTCTAGGGGGCGGTGCTCGTCTCCGTTTCAAAGCCGAAGAACCAGCGCTGTCTGAAGATGTCTCATGTGGTCATGTGGCTGGCATGACTATACACCAAAGGTGCACGGAACGCTGTTACCTTCCCACCAAAGGTGGTCCCTATTTTTCTACTTGCATTTTTTACATGCTTTTGAACTGCTAGCTTGGCAGAAGCTGGGAAAGTAGGGATTTGAACCGCTGAACTGCCGACCTTTCGATCGACAAACTTACCAAAAGGCATTGCACTGCCACAAATGCTAACTTGCTACCAAATTGCTGAAATGCAATCCAGCAATGTTTGGGAGAATTGCAAAAATGAGGCTGGGGTATTGCATGAGATCCAAGCGCAGCTAAGCTACATTAAGAAAATCATATTACCTAAAAACAATACTGTGAAGAGGAAGCAGCATTATTTTGGATCGTGGAGAGGTAGCTGTCTTAGTCTGTAGCAGGGAAAAAAACCATAAAATACTTACATAGTACATCAACAGCCCAAAGATGTAAGTAGGTTATAAGATTTTGTAGTTCAGATTCCAGTTTTATCACAGGCATGAAATCTTATGCCTTCAATTTAGTCAGTATCTGAAACATGGATGCTTTTGGTACCATTTTGGTGGGGTTTTGCCTGACAAACATTCCAATAATATTAGATGGAAAGAAGTATCTTTGGTTTTGCCATTCCCTTTTTAAAAATAAAAAGCTTTTGAATTAGAAAAGGAGATTACTCACTGGGCCTCTGTATGACTCTGCTTTCTCACTTTTTCTCCTTTTAGTCAGCCTTTACTAAGAATAGCTGTTTTTACCCTGTTTCTAAGTTAAGTAAGATTGAAAGATTTGCTCAGACTGGATATAGCAGAATTATTCAGAGGAGTTATTTTTGTTTTGCTTTACTATATGATATACTACAGATAGTCCTTATCTGTAGACTTGTAGACTTATGATTACAATTAAGCCCAAATTTCTGTTGCTAAATGAGATAGTTGTTAAGTAAGTTTTGCCACATTTTATGACCGTTCTTATGTACTTTCATAGTTGTTAAGTGAATTGCTGCCGTGGTTAAGTTAGTAACACAATTGTTAAATGAATCTGGCTTCCCCATGGACTTTGCTTTTCAGAAAGTCACCAAAGGAGATCCCATGACCCTGGGACACTGCAACCTTCAGAAATATGAGCCAGTTGCCAAGTATCCAATTTTTGATCACATGACCACTGGGATCCTGCAACAGTCGTAAATGTGAAAATGGTCATGAGTCAATTTTTTGGTGCATTGTAGCTTTGAATGGTCACTAAATGAATGGTTGTAGGTCAAGGATGTACTGCGGTCTTCAAACAATGAGAAGGAATAATATGAACAAGGGATTCATACTATGAGATGAGAGGGGAAGGTTAAGTTTTTAGCCATCAAAAGTCTGGATATAACTGTTGTGGCCCGCCAGCAGAGCTGGCAGCAGATTCGGACAGTGAAGAGGTTAGGGAGGAATGTGGGCCAGTCCTAAAGTCTGGGGAAGGGTCGGATGAGGTCTCTGAGTCAGAGGCAGAGAGGGGGCCAAGGCCATCTGGTAGTTCTTTTCTGCCTCCAGAGTCTCTGGAATCTGACAACAGTGAGGCAGAAGAACAGCATGAGACTGTTCCCAGTGTGCGCATGCGCAGAGCTGCCAGGAGACAGGAACAATTAAGGAAACAGGGTCAACTTGGGAGTAAGACTTGGAGATGATTTGTCCCTCCCATAAGACATAAAAGAGAAGTGAATGGGACGTGAGCTTTTGCAGGAAGCAATTAGTTCATCTGGCAGATTCAAGAATTGAAAGTTCTGTTTGACTCTGTGCCAAGTTTGGCCTTGCCCTGTGTCTGGAAATTAGTTTTTTGGCAGCGTTCCATGTGAGATAGGTGGGTGTTGATAACCTTCCTCTGAAAGGCTGTTTATCAAGCCTTGCGGACTGTAAATTTACACTTGTATGAATTAAAGAGGTTTGCCTGGACTAGGTTTGGTTGTTTACTTTTTAAGGAAGCTTAGGTGAGAACAATAACTAGCATTAGGGAATACAACTAGATTTTAGTCAAATCCATCATTTGCACTAAAAAGTTAGAATTGACTGAGTTAAGTGAAGTACTTTACCTAGCAGGAATAGCTAAATCCCAGCAATATAATTGGGACATTTGCAAATATCAAATATATGACTAGTATATACTATTTACTACTGTGCTCTCCATTGATCTCGTAACATCATGCCTTGGAACAGGACAACCCCTTCTATAGAATGAGGCTTTAAATTTCAGTATGAAAGAGATTCTGATGGCCGTATCCAAATGAGCTAATCATTCATTTCAGCTACAGCTTCAAAACATATTTGTTAAGATGAGAAAATGTAGCTACTTCCTTGAAATATGGAGACCTTTTAGGTTGTCCTGTAACAATTCTCTAAGATATTCCATTTTCAAGAAAAGAAAACAATCTAGTCATTTCCAGAGTGTATTCAGATCTTCACAGAAGACTTCTATGAGATGCTTTTACAGCGTGGAACCAGGAAATGCTATCTTCAAGATGGCCATCATCAGGAAACTATAAGAGACTCTTAAATGAAATCTCCATGGAATGCTGGCTCACAGTATTTCATTTATTTAGAATTAGAATTAGAATTAGAATTAGAATTAGAATTAGAATTAGAATTTATTTGATTTCTATACTGCTCTTCTCCCAAAGGATTCATGGCGGTTTACAGCCAACATAAAATTTTTTATAAATAGAATTAAAAACATTTTAAAAATCTAATTCAATATGGCTAACCCCATTTAAAACTATTAATAGAAAAATGATTTAAAAAACCAATTAAAAACCATAATGCATTAGGCCAGCCCTGCGCGGTAAAACAGAAAGGTCTTGAGTTCACTTCGGAAGGTCCGGGGGTCAGGGAGTAATCGTAACCCCAGAGGAAGCTCATTCCATAGGGCAGGTGCTCCCACAGAGAAGGCTCTCTTCCTGGGGGTCGCCAGCCGACATTGTTTGGTTGACAGCACCCTGAGGAGACCCTCCCTGTGTGAGCGCACAGGTCGGTGGGAGGCTATCGGTGGCAGCAGGCGGTCCTGTAAATAGTCCGGTCCTATGCCATGGAGTGCTTTAAAGGTGGTAACCAACACCTTGAATTGCACCCAGAAGACCACTGGCAACCGGTGCAGCTTGCGCAGGAGAGGTGTTATATGGGAGCCACAAGTAGCTCCCTCTATTACCCGCACAGCCGCATTCTGGACCAGTTGGAGCCTCCGGGTGCTCTTCAAGGGGAAACCCATGTAGAGAGCGTTACAGTAGTCCAGGCGGGAAGTGACAAGGGCATGAGTGACCGTGCATAGGGAATCCCGGTCTATGAAGGGGCGCAACTGGCATATCAGGCGCACCTGATAAAAAGCTCCCCTGGCGATGGCCGTCATATGTTCTTCTAATGACAGCCGAGCATCCAGGAGAACGCCCAAGTCGCGAACCCTCTCCATAGGGGCCAATGACTTGGCTCCAACAGTCAGCGATGGAACCAGCTGGCTGTACCGGGATGCCGGCATCCACAGCCACTCAGTCTTGGAGGGATTGAGTCGAAGACCGTTCCTCCGCATCCAGACCCGCACGGCCTCCGGACACCGGGACATCACTTCAACGGCCTCGTTGGGGTGGAAATGTACAGCTGAGTATCATCAGCGTACTGATGATATTGCACCCCAAAACCATGGATGATCTCACCCAGCGGCTTCATATAGATGTTGAACAGGAGAGGCGAGAGAACCGACCCCTGTGGTACCCCACACGTAAGGCGCCATTTAATTGATGATCATGGTGTGGTTTTGAGATATTGGCCTAGACATTTAAAAAAAATATCAATTGTTAGCAAATTAAAGATGTTGCAGCTGAAACCCTAACTTCTACCATAGAATCCCTGCTCCTAACCCTAAGTGCAGGGGTGCTATTCAACAGGTTCTGACAGGTTCTAGAGAACTGCTAGCGGAATTTATTTATTTATTTATTATTTATTATTTAGATTTTTATACCGCCCTTCTCCTGAAGGACTCAGGGCGGTGTACAGCCAGATTAAAACAATACAATATACAATTTTAAAACAACAAATTAAAATAACATATTTTATTTTGAGTAGTTTGGAGAACTGACAAATACCACCTCTGGCTGGCCCCAGAGTGGGATAGGAATGGAGATTTTGCAGTATCCTTCCCCTGCCACACCCACCAAGCCACACCATGCCCACCAAGCCACAGCCACAGAACCGGTAGTAAAAAAAAATGAATTACACTACTGCCTAAATGTGTGTGCCTCCACAGTTGCTCACATATTGCAAAAAAGCATTCTGCACGTCTTGTGTTCCAAGGCTGATTCCTGCTAATATCTACGGAGATTCTCAGTCATCCAGGTCATGGTTGTCCCAAAGATGCTTTTTCAAGAGGCAACAGGACTTCCTTCCATTCCACGCCATCCAGTCAGAGCTGAAAAAGCTTCTTGGATGAGGAGCGAAACATCTTCAAATAAAACCAAGAAAGTCCAGTTGCCCCTTGAAAAAGCACTTTTAGGATTCCTGATACTGATGGTCCTCGACTTACAACAGTTCATTTAGTGACAATTCAAAGTTACAACGGCACTGAAAAAAATGCCTTATGACCATTTATCACACTTACGACTGTTGCAGCATCTTCAGGGTCATGTGATCAAACTTCGGATGCTTTGGCAACTGGCTGGTGTTTATGACGGTTGCAGTGTCCCAGAGTCACGTGATCACTTTTTGAGACCTTCTGGCAAGCCAGGAATGAGGAAAGGAGGAAACCAGATTCACTTTACAACCATGTTACCAAGTTAACAACTGCAGTGATTCACTTAACAACGGTGGCAAGAAAGTTTGTAAAATAAGGCAAATTTCACTGGCAAGAGAAAGTTTGGGCTCAGTTGTGGTCGTAAGTACCTGAAATTTTATTGGGAGGCTACTTATGAACTTGGAGTAACTACAGATGACACAATAGTGATCGGTCTCGTTTGAGACAATGATGAATCCGCATATAGACAGGAGGTTGAACAACTAGCCTCGTGGTGCGACCAGAACAATCTGGAACTGAACACATTCAAAACCGTGGAAAAGGTGGTAGACTTTAGGAGAAACCCTTCCATACTTCCACCTCTTACAATACTGGACAACACAGTATTAACAGTAGAGATCTTCAAATTTCTAGGTTCTAGAAAATGGACACCTAACATCAAAAACATCATCAAAAAAGTACAACAAAGAATGTTCTTTCTGCACCAACTCAGAAAGCTCAAACTGCCCAAGGAGCTGCTGATCCAGTTCTACAGAGGAATTATTGAGTCTGTCATCTGCACCTCTAAAACTGTCTGGTTTGGTTCTGCAACCCAACAAGAAAGACACAGACTTCAGAGGATAATTAGAACTGCAGAAAAAACAATGGCTACCAACCTGCCTTCCACTGAGGACCTGTATACTGCACAAATCAAAAAGAGGGCCGTGAAAATATTTACAGACCCCTCACATCCTGGACATAAACTGTTTCAACTCCTACCCTCAAAACAACACTACAGAGCACTGCACATCACAACAACTAGACACAAGAACAGTTTCTTCCCGAATGCCATCACTCTGCTAAACAAATAATTCCCTCAACACTGTCAAACCATTTACTAAATCTGCACTACTATTAATCTTCTCATCATTCCCACCACCTATCTCTTCCACTTATGACTGTATGACTGTAACTTTGTTGCTTGTATCCTTACGATTTATATTTATATTGATTGTTTCCTGATTGCTTATTTGTGCCTTATGACTATCATTAAGTGTTTTACCTTATGATTCTTGATGAACGTATCTTTTCTTCAATGAATACCGAGAGCGTATGTACCAAGACAAATTCCTTGTGTGTCCAATCACACTTGGCCAATAAAAAAAAATGCTATTCTATTCTATTCTATTCTATTCTATTCTATTCTATTCTATTCTATTCTATTCTATTCTATTCTATTCTATTCTATTCTATTCCTACATCAGAGAAACCTCATCTGAACATCCACTTGAAGTCTAAACTGCCACAGTGGAAAGAAATCAAGTCGGTTAGGATGACATGTTTCTTTACCAGCTGTGTGTGAGCAACACTTTATAACGCATGGACCGTCATGTATATAATAATTGCATGCATTTGTGGGAATGCTCCTCTAATTTGTTCTTTTCTACAGAAACAAATAACACTATTGCATCTGAGAACCCTTTTCTAATTCTTCCATTAACTTAATCATTTAACCGCATTTATAGATAGGAGGAAAAAAATAATAATTTTTGGCTTTCCATTGCTACGAGATGCATTTTTTTTCATCCAGTCAGCAAGCAGTTTACTTTCAGTTGCATGTATCTTTTAAAGCTTCAAGATGTTTTGATGGAACAAAACGTGAGTCAGTTGCGCATCTCTTGCTTCTAGGAAGTTTACCCACCAAACTGATGCAAACTCTTTCTTCTCAGGTGCCTCCCGATCCTCTGTCATCCGATGCAAGCCGGGAGCCAACTGCCCCAGCACACAGACTGGCCTCCGCAGGCAGCATTCCCCTTTATCCGCTGCTGAAGAGTCTGCTGCTCCCATTCTAGAGCTACAGAGTCGAAGTCCCTCTGGGTTTTGCCGGCACGGCAGAGGAGAGAGGCAGGACAGATCAGGTAGGCTTACAACAGACTTGAATTAAATGAAAATGAAATTTAATGGGGAGAAAAGCAGGGGTGTACATTTAGGCAGAAACAAAACAACAAAGGTACAAGTACAGATTAGGCAAAACGTGGCTCAAAAACAGTAACTATGAGAGGGACATTGGAGTCCTAGTGGACGGTCACTTAAATATGAGCCAGCAGTGGGTGTCAGCAGCCAAATAAGCTAGTACAACGGTTGCATAAACAAAGGCATTGAATCAAAATCATGTGAAGTATTCGTACTGATGTATAAATCCTTAGTAAGGCCGCACCTGGAATACTGCATCCAGTTTTGATCACTACATTACAAAAAAGAGTTTGAGACTTTGGAAAAAGTGGAGAGAAGAGCAACTAAGATGATTGAAGGCCTGGAGAGTAAAATATATGGAGAATGGTGGCAGGAATCGGGTATGGCTAGTCTAGGGAAAAGAGGGACTAGAGCCATGATGGTGAACCTATGGCATGCGTGCCAGAAGTGGCACACAGAGGCACATCTGGGTTCCGGTGCGCATGTGCATGCTGGCCAGCTGGTTTTCGTGTGTGTGGGAGCACTGGAAACTGGAAGAGTAACTCCCTGGCACACATGCGCATGCCGGGAAGCTGAGCTTCCGGTTTCCAACATGCCGAAGGCCAGGTGACTGGCACGCATGCGCACGCCGGAAACCGGAAGCTCAGCTTCCCGGTGTGCTAATGCGTGTGGGGGAATTTTTCTTCCGGTTTCGGATGCTCCCGTGCATGCGCACCAGGGAGCAGATCTTCTGGTTTCCGGTGCTCCCCTATGCGCGAAGACCAGTTGGCCATCCAGCTGGTTTTTGGGGTTCTGGCATGCACATGTGCACATTCCAGTTTTGGCACTCGGTGCCGAAAAGGTTCACCATCACTGGTATAGGGTTTCCTGCCTTTGCAGTGGGTTGGACTAGAAGACCTCTAAGGTCAGTTTGTTCTATTCTATTCTATTCTGTTCTGTTCTGTTCTGTTCTATTCTATTCTATTCTATTCTATTCTATTCTATTCTATTCTATTCTATTCTATTCTATTCTATTCTATTCTATTCTATTCTACTCTACTCTACTCTACTCTACTCTACTCTATTCTATTCTTTACCTCTAGACTAACCTGAACTTGATTCTACCATCAGAATACTAATTTTATCTATCTTGGTCATGATGAGAAGAGGAAGAATAGAATGGAGGAAAAGGCTTTTCTCTGATCCTGGTGAAAGATCAGTCTTAAATCACCAGGAATCTGTATGATAGAGAAGGAAATATTTTTCCCCTCAAATATAGCT
Source organism: Ahaetulla prasina (assembly GCF_028640845.1). Lineage (NCBI taxonomy): Eukaryota > Metazoa > Chordata > Lepidosauria > Squamata > Colubridae > Ahaetulla > Ahaetulla prasina. The sequence continues at coordinate 349,082,465 of NC_080539.1, read as the reverse complement.
TTCCCCATTGTTGGCTTTGGCTTAAAAAACAAAATAATCAGAGAGAAAACTGTAGAAATGTGATTTTCCCCCCCTTTGCCTTGTGACTTTCTTATCTCATGATTCCTCTTTTGCTAATCTCTGAATTTGTTTTGGCAGGCTAAGAGCAGCCACAAAAAAATGCAAATGTATTATTTTTCCACCCTGTCTTTCAATTTACAGAAGTAAAAAAACCCGATGCGGGTGATTTACAAAATGCTGCAATGAAAATATTAAGATAAATACAGTTATATTATTATCCAAATGATATAGATTAAAATATCAATATATTTCAGTTATTAATACACCGCCGTACAGATCAAAAAGCTATTCAGTGGATAGTCAGAATTATCACTGTAATTTTTGCAAGGTCTGGATAAGAATATATTATTGTGAAATGGGCATTGCTATGAAGAAATTGTAGAAAGGTGTTATTGTTGTAATTTCGATACAACGTAATAGCCATTGTGTTACCTGTCTATCTAGACCAGGAGTGTCAAACTTGATTGCATTAAGGGCTGCATCAGGGTTGTGTTTGACCTTGGGGTGGGGGGGTGGGGGGTAGGGCGTGGCCATAATGGGAATGGCCAGCTCAACATCACCCGTGTTGGGGGCGTCTGGTGGCCCACGCGCTTTGCCAGCAAAAACGGAGCTCAGGGAGGGCTGCACACGGCTCTGTTTTCCCTGGCACCATGGCACCATGGACCGATCCTTCACTGGTCCCAGGGCAACCCTGCAGGCCAGATCTGGCCTGTGAGCCTTCAGTTTGACACCCCTCGATCGAGACACTAGAATTTGAAAACGATATTGATGGAACATATGGTGTAGGGTTTCCTGCCTGGGCAGGGGGTTGGACTAGAAGGCCTCCAAGGTCCCCTCCAACTCTGTTATTATTATTATTATAATCAATTAATAATCAATGTTATTTATCGAACATCTGCCAGTGCTAGAATGCCTAGTACGATATTTGCGTGTAGAAATGTCTAGAACAATATGCTGCTTCTTTCAAATTGACAAAAAACATTGTTTGTTTGTTTATTTAATTTATAAGCTGCCTAAAGCAACTCTTGGATGTATTCCCCAGTTGCAAACTCTGCCCCTTCCATATCTACATTTGTGTGATATCATACACAAAAGGGACAGAGCTCTCTCCACCTCTGGTTGCATCCTCTATCATTTGGGGAGAGGAGGCAAATGATATTTTGCATTCAGATTTATATTTTTATATAGCTTCAGAAAAGAAGCTCCCAAACAGAGCTTCAGAGGTTTTTTTTCTGAAGCTCTGTTTCGGAGGCTTTCAGAGGCAGAAAAAAAAGCAAAAAAAAAAAAGGAAGGCACAGAGCTCTGTTGCTAAAATTTGCCTCTGGGAACAGCTGATTGGGGGTATTCCGGGAGGCCAATCCACCTGCCAATCAGCTTTTTTCTTGTTTTCCTCCCCAAAAACTAAGGTGCATCTTATACTCTGAAAAATACGGTAAGTGTTTTTTCTGGTGAGACCGGTCTATCAGGGCAAACTAGTCTACTCAATTATGGGATGGATCATACTGCTTACACTTTTGCCTTTCAGCCCCAATCCAGGCCTTTGCAGGCAGTCGCTTTCGCGACAAACTATTTTTGTGTTGAATTTATGTTTACCGACAAAGAAATAGAGGGAGACTAGTATAGATCTATTTCAGGTTATTTAGAGGTTAAGGGAATGGCTAGCGGATGAAAGCTAAATAGCTTGAAATAGATCTATACTAGTCTCCCTTTATTTCTTTGTCGGTAAACATAAATTCAACACAAACATAGTTTGTCGCAAAAGCGACTGCCTGCAAAGGCCCCTGGATTGGGGCTGAAAGACGAAAACGGAAGCCGTATACTCCGTCTCATAATTAGATAGACCAGGTTGCCCTGATAGACCGGTCTCACCAGAAAAAACATTCATGTTTTGAAAAGTTCCTTTGTAAACTAATTATTGCAACCAATCCTAATCCAATTCTTAACAATTGGAGAAAACTAAATTGTTTCTCATTCTTTTAATAAGTCAGCCAGTCAAGTAGCTGTTTTTGTGCATGCACAGTACCATAAATTCATTAGACTGGAGTGAAGAAGTTGATGATCAAGATAACAAAACAAATCCAATTAGTCAAGGAAGATAAGGAAAAAGAAAAGCAAATCTCTCAAAATAGAGAGATCATAAAGACCTTAATAAGTTTTCAGCCTAAAGGAAGTCAGACAGCTGGGAAATGGAATTTTGTTTCCCATATTTGGGATAGCTCAGAACAGGGAAGAAATCTACTTACCTTCCTTACCCGCTTGGAAGCCCACATGCCTCCCACACGTGCACGTCACATGTGTATGCATGCTTGCACAGAAGATAAAAAACACATTACGTCCTGGTTAAAACCAGGGTGGCAGGTTTCGCTGGTCGTTTGGCGATCACTACCGGATCACCGAACCACCGGCCATGATCGCTACCAGATCGTGAGATCCAGTCAGAACCAGGAGCATTTCACCCCCAGCTCAGAACCAAAGAAGAGAGTCCCCATGAAAATAGTCCATATTTTAATTTAGAAAATTTAATGTCTGATAAATTAATCTTTTGCTTTGTGGAATGATCAGAAAGCAAATAATTTGTCGTGAGCTATGAGAAGAAAATGAATCTAAATTTCAGTATTCGCCGGCACCAAATTTTTTCTAATGGAAGAAATCTTTCCCTCTCTCTATGTACCAGTTGATTATTTATTTATTAAATGTATATGGCTGCCCATCACATAAGCATCACTCTGGGCAGCCGAGAGAGCAAAAACAGAATTAAAAAAACAAATAACATAAAAATAGCAGCCAGGAACACTCTCAGCATGTCACATTTAATATAGCCAAGAAACAGGCTCACCACAATAACTGAGCCCTAAGCTTATGACAAAGCCAAGTTTTTAATGAGTTGGAGAAGGCCAGTAGTGTTGGGGCAACTCTGATCTCGAAGAGGGTGATGTTCCAAAGAGCAGGTGCCAGGGTAGAAAAGTCCCTCCTCCTGGGTCCTGCCAATGTCATTATCTTGCAGATGGGACCTAGAGCTTGCCTCTCCTGCTGGATCTAATGGGATTGCTATTCTATTGTTTATACAAGGTTTACAGATACAAAATTCCTTTGTATTGAATTGTTCCTAATTAATTTATTTGTAGCAATCTCTAATAGTTTTGGATTTCAGTAAGAGTTCGTTAAGGGACTCAGTGGTGCAGGGGCTAGGACGTTGAGCTTGTCGATCGAAAGGTCAGCAGCTCGGCGGTTCGAATCCCTAGTGCTGCCGTGTAATGGGGTGAGCTCCCGTTATTTGTCCCAGCTTCTGACAACTTAGCAGTTTCGAAAGCACATAAAAATGCAAGTAGAAAAAATAGGGACCACCTTTGGTGGGAAGGTAACAGCGTTCTGTGCGCCTTTGGCATTGAGTCATGCCAGCCACATGACCACAGAGACATCTTCGGATAGTGCTGGCTCTTCGGCTTTGAAATAGAGATGAGCACCACCCCTAGAGTCGGCAACGACTAACACGTATTTGCGAGGGGAACCTTTACCTTTACCTTAAGAGTTCGTTAGTTGTATATCGTCATGGTTGGACAAAACAATTTACCTAGAAAGGTTGTCACAGTAGTAGTAGGTGATTTCCAGGAGCTCTAAGCCCTGTTCAGGTGATACCTTTGCAGCTAGATCTCAACATGCAAGAAATGGTGAGCAGCTCCTCCACTTTATAAATTATACTGGTCATTAAAGGGCTGATTTCCATGGCTACAGTTGATTATCTGGGAAAAGGGCTTTACATCATAATGGAAAGTTCTAACTCAGTTGAAAGATTTAACTCATAGTGGAAAGATCTAACTCCTATTAATTGTCCCATATATTCCTCCTCTAGCATCCCTCCCCAGCCATCTGGTCTCCTTAGCCATATACATTCTTCTAAGGTGGCACCACTTGATGTTGGTGGATAATACTTCTTGTCCAGGAAGATGCTAGCCATTCATAATTCTCTATTTTGAGAATCTCTTTAGAGCAGCAGATACTGGATAGCCAACTGGAAGGCCAACCAGCCAAGAGAAATGGCTGCTTTGGGCACTGGTTGCAAGATCAACCAATGGGACCTTGACCCACTTTGTTTCTCCTCCTGGTCCCTCATCAAAAGCACCTGCTTTGTTATACTTCATGACAGGGCCAGCTCTGATACTCCATCTATTGCAGTAAAAAGTTCTATTTTGCTAATTCTGTTAATTTGCTACAGTTGATATCCTCTGCACATTTTTAAAGCTACCGGTAAGTATATAAAATAGACATCCCCAGCCTGGCATTCACTAGAAATATTGGAATTGAAACTTTTAGCATTCACAGCTATCATGAGACTGTCCTACTATACCTTCTTAAAGATCAGAATAACCTCATCAGCTACTGACCTTTCTCCTTGGTTTGCTATTCCCTTCTTTGCTTCTACTTGTCATGCAGTATCCTTTTTGCAATTGTAAGGAAGAGTATTATTGAAAAGGCAACCCAATGTGAGGTGCTGAGTATGGCAAGTTTATCCACCTTGGAAGAATGGAAGGCTGAGTCAAGCTTGAGCCAGATAGAATTGAACTGCTGGCGATTGGCAGAATTAGCCTGCAATACTGCATTCTAACCACTGTGCTGCTATGGCTCTTATTCAGGAAAGATGGATATCAGCATAGGGTGTCTTATTTAAGGGCCCACTAAATATAAGAATTGACTTCATAGATGGAAGCAAAGAAGAGAAATAGTTGCTGCAAACTGTGATGTCAAAAAGATGCATTCAAGGTATGTAGTTCTCCCCCTCCACCCCAAGAAAGATTTACATCAATTCTGTTCCCCTTTTGTGAAAGTGCATAATATAGAAAACTTGCATGAAGGCTGCTCAGATACTAGTGATATGAAAATCCCATAACTGTGATATGATGTTCTTCTAGTCTACCAACATTTACAAGATTCCTTAATCCTAATTCCTTCTCTTCTTGAAATCTTCTTGGCCAGCATTTCCCATCCTGGCATCTTCCAGTTGTGCTGAAACAGAAGCTCCCCAAACTCATACAAACAGAAGCCCCTGTTTTTGGCAACACGAAAACATTTTTGGCATTTTGTCTGGATGTTAACAGTGTTTTGAAATGTTATGGTTTCTTGTGATTCCTCCTTTTTCATTAACCAAGAAAATGCACTGGTCTCCAACATACTGTAGCCTTCATTTCCTTAATTATCTTCATTGCCTCTGTTTGTAGGAGAAGAAGGGACACAAACTCAAGCTGAAAACAGCAGCCAGGAGAGCCACGCACAGACCCGTTGTGAATCTTGTACATCTACATTTCTCAAGATCCTCTGGGGATTTCTAATTATTTTGTCAGTCTCATCCTCTTGCATTGGAACAACACAGATTGTCAAAATCACATATAAGAACTTTGATTATCCATTTTTCATGACTTGGTTTTCTACAAATTGGAATATTATGTTTTTTCCCGTTTATTATTCTGGACATCTTGCAACTGCCCAGGAAAAGCAGTCTCCAATCAAAAAATTCAGGTAGGTTTCTAGCAGTCTTTCCTGTTTGGTTAGACTTCAGTCTTATCACTTAAAAGACTTTGATATTTTTTCTTCATTCAAGGAAAAAAAAAGTGATTGGGGAAAAGTTTTGTAGCTATGTCAACGTGTTCAAAGAACAGTTCTTCAAAAAGTGTTCTCATTTTTTCTTTCTTGTACATATATAATAAATTCTTTCGGTTTAGAGGTTTAAATTCTGGCAGGTCTGACAGATTGCAAGTTTTAGCCTTTTTCTTATTCTGGCATCTGGAAACCAAAACTCTGAAGGAAGAGGGGAATCATTGTTCAGTAATAAAATAATACTTGCATGCAGAACCTCTCTAGTCCAGGGACTGGTGTTCTTGTATAAAAATAGCAGATTATTTTAGAGAGAGATTATTTTTCATCAGGTACTTTGAAGGATTGTAGCTAAATACTACTCAGTAGTGCTGAATTTGATTTTTTACAACTAATAATAAATTCCATGATTTTTTTTTAACTAAGATTAAGTAGGGAATCAGCTAAGAATCTACCCCTGGAGTAAAACCTACCACAGAGCACCATCTGCCTGCCATTCTGCCTGAACTTATCATCATGATTTAAAATAATTGGTCAGCTATTCTGAAGCCTGGCTGAAGAACAAGATTAAAAACTTAAAAATTATGCTGCTGTGAAATGGCAAAATTGGGAGGAGATTTGTACCCCCTAAATGAGGAATCTTTTTTATTTTTCTAGGGAATGTAGTCGGATCTTTGGCGAAGATGGTCTGACGCTGAAACTCTTTCTTAAAAGAACCGCTCCCTTTTCTATTTTGTGGACTTTGACTAACTACCTATACCTGCTGGCTCTGAAGAAGCTGACCGCCACGGACGTCTCAGCCCTGTTCTGTTGTAACAAAGCCTTTGTCTTCCTGCTCTCGTGGATTGTCCTGAAAGACAGGTTCATGGGTGTCAGGGTAATGGCCTAGACAGCTTTTGCTAATGATGGTTTCCATTGCCCAAACTTTACTTCGAAATTCTAAGACAACTATTACACTCCTAAAACGCATGTCAGGTTTAATCCATTTTCTGGTTACCGTATTTTTCGAAGTACAAGACGCTCTGGACTATAAGATGCACCTACCTTTTTTGGGGAGGAAAACAAGAAGAAAAAAATCTGCCTCTGCCTCCCAGCAATTTGCCTCATTGCAGCAAACAGCAAACAGCCTGCTTTAGTTTCATTTTCATTTCCAGCACAGCCTGATTAGCACAAGAAAAAAAAAATCTGCCTCCTTGCAGCAAACAGCGCAGCAATAGGAAATGGCAATCCCTGCAGTTTGAAATAGGAGGCCAATCCTGTTGAGGGTCAGGAGGCCAATCCAATGACATTCAACTGCTTGTGCTAATCAGGCTGTGCTGAAGCTGAAATGGGCTGTTTTCTGTTTGCTGCAAGGAGGTAAATTGCTGGGAGGCAGAGACTAAAGGGTTGGGGCCAGCGGGTGGGCGGGGCTACATTTGGTGCATAAAACACACACAAATTTTCACCCTCTTTTAGGAGGAGAAAAAGTGCGTTTTATATTCTGAAAAATACGGTAAGTGTCCATTGAGTACTATAAATGGAGGAGATTACCGAATTAGCAGAAATGGTTCCAGGCAATGAAGAATTTGGAAGTGGCTACAAGATTCTCTTGTGTTTGTGTCCAGTAGACTGTCATTATGAGGTTATCTTTTCATATGACTGTTTCTCAGTTTTCTGTTCTCTTGAATGCTGCCCTCAGATGGTGATAGTGAAATACAGCCACAAGCTATTAAGAATTAATATATAATTCCATACAGTGTCTTGCTTTGGAATGCATGTGGGAGATATTATTATAGAAGAATTATGGTGAAACATTAAAACTCGTATAATCTCATATTCTTATTCTTTGCCAATATAATAGGAGGATGTAGAATAACGGTGCTTAATTTTATTGTTTTTAATTATGATCCAAATTTAAAAACTACTTTTCAGCTTGCATTCCCAAACATAACATTTTACTTTTCCCGTAAGAGCAGCAATCCCATTCACTTATCTGAAACAAAGAAAAGAGTGGATTTGCAGTACTGTTCTGGTGGGAAATAGATTAGTTCTTTGCTTCTAATCTCAGAGACAAGGCAAGCTTTGCCCTCTTTCATCTGCATCCCAGATGTCAGTCTGTTTACTTAATTTCATAGAATTGAATGAAAGTGATTAAGAATGGCAGCTTATTCTTTTCTTTGTTTGCGAACTCCATCCTGGTTCCTACTACTGTGCGACAGAATTTAGGCAGCTGGCTTTACCACAATCTGGAGAAATAGTTGGAATTTCAACTAGGTTACATTTTTAAAAGATTTTTTAAATAAATAACTAAAGGTGATGAACATACCTAAAATTCCTTTCTCCTCTTATTTTCCCCACCGCACCAACCCTATGAGATTGGTTGTGTTGAAATGACTGGCCCAAAGTTACCCGGCTGGCTTTTATTTCTAAGGCGGAACTAGAACTCGTAGTCCCCTGGTTTCTAGCCTGGTACTTTAGCCACTAGATCAGTGGTAGTCAACCTAGTCCCTACCGCCCACTAGCGGGCGTTCCAGCTTTCATGGTGGGCGGTAAGGGTTTTGTCCAATACTGAAGCACTTTCCTTTCTTTAAAATTTAATTGACTTTTTTAAAAAAAATCATAGCATTATTTAAAAACATTTTCATTAGGATTTCATAAAATTCCCTGTGACAATTTAAATTTCTGAAAATATACTATTTGTATCGCCCGTGCATAAGTTTAGTTCACATTATATAAGTGAAACTAAATAGCGCTATAGTGCGACCGCAAACAAAAGACCCTCATCCCAGAATAGCTCGTGCATCTCCCCGCACACCACCCAGCTGTAACAGACAAGCAGAGCTGGTAGCCGGCGCCCCCCACAACCCCAATCCACGATGCGTGAGAGGCATGCACAGAAGACGATACATGGCACATTACTGTGGAACCGATGGGCGGTTAGAAAATTTTACTACTAACAGAGATACAAAAGTGGGCAGTAGGTATAAAAAGGTTGACTACTCCTGCATTAGATCAAACAGACTCTTTTGAAGTGGGATGGACCTTTCTATTTTTAACTGGCAAACAAGAGCAGTATAAATTACGATAACTGACACTCTAAGTCACTATATTGAGAATGTCAGGATGGGTGAGAGGGAAAGATTCTTGTCCGCTAAATTCACTTGAAGGAAAAGCACTTTCCCTCTGCAAATTCTCTTCAGCTGAATTGTCCAGCAGAAATTAAAATAAAGGTGCATTTTAAAGAAGACTTGGCTGAAAGGGCTGAGGGGAAATTAATCTTGGTGAGTGGAATGTTTAACAAAGATGATTAGGGGACTGGAGGCTAAAACATATAAAGAATGGTTGCAGGAATTGGGCATTCTAGTTTAATGAAAAGAAGGACTAGGGGTGACATCATAGCAGTATTCCAATATCTAAGGGGATGCCACAAAGAAGAACGAGTCAAGCTATTCTCCAAAGCACCTGAAGGCAGGAGAAGAAGCAATGAAACTAATCAAGGAGAGAAGCAACCTAGAATTAAGGAGAAATTTCCTGACAGTTAGAACAATTAATCAGTGGCACAACTTGCCTCCAAAAGTTGTGGGTGCTCCAGCACTGGAGGCTTTTAAAAGAGATTGTCTGAATGGATGCCATTTGTCTGAAATGGTATAAGGTCTCTTGCTTGAGCAGGGGGTTAGACTAGAAGGCCTCCAAGGTCCCTTCCAACTCTGTTATTTTGTTATGGGCATATATGGTATCTTCTGAAATAAAACAAATAAATGAAGTAACACCATCAAGCCAAGTCAAGGAATTACATTATTATAAATGCTTACTGATATCAGGAAGACATTGGAGGGAGGGGCTCATATTTCATTGAGAAAAGACTGGCCTTTAAATATGCCAAATAAAATTGCAGCTGCAGACCTATAAGAGGATCATGTTCTTACTTTCCCAACCATAACATGAAAATAAAATCTCCACTTTTGGGGAGTCCTATCCAATATTCTCTTTAAGCATCATAATACATGATTAAAAGTCAGCAGTTAATGTATTTTGATTGATCTCAAAAACTAAGGCAAGTTGGCCCTGGTTATTACCTGGGAATTCCAGATCTATTTTCTAGACTGGGAAATCAGTTGGAAATCACTTTAGTAACACTGCATGGATGCAGTGATCAGGAGTTGTCTTCATATTCAGGGCATCTTTACTTTTCAGTATCTGAATACAAAGCTGCTGTTGCCAATTGTATTATTTTTGTCTGCATGGACCATCATTTTAGCTTCATTTTTGCTAGAACTATTTCAGCAATTGAATCATATTGAATCATAATATCCGGTGGAATGGGGAATAAATTCTAACAATCTCCAAATCAGTGCCAAAGCAAATCTTTAATTGAGGCTATTAATTAAAACAAAACAGGATCAGCCCTCCAAATATTTGTTGTATGTGTTGATATCAGTAGAATTTGTTTGTGATTGGGCTGTTACATAATTCTCTAGTAATCCATTTATTATTTGGGGGCAGAATCTGATCAAATTGATGGAAGGCCTTTTGCATTGATGGGCATTCTCAGTTAAATACTAAGAATCTAATCTTGACAAATTTAATGTTTAATCAATGGATCCCCAGGGCTAACTGGATTTTACCATTTTATCTGAATATTCCAGGGCTAAGCTAAGATTTTTCACATGCAGAGCAAAAGCTCTGAGCTATGAATTTCCTGCCAGGCTGAGTCACTTAAAAGTTAGCTACTCACTTTCTCAGACTTCTCCCATCTCAAAGGTCCTGGTTAGTGACTTGAGCATATAGTAGACCCAAATAGATCCATACAGTATAGTACTGGTGATCTCTCCTGGACATTGTTGAAAACTGGACTTGTTGAAAACCTGTTGAAATCATTATTATTTTATTAATCATTAATAAGGGAGCCACTTTGGTCTAGTGGCTAGAAAGCCAGAGACTATGAGTTCAAGTCCTACTTTAGCCATGGAAGACATCACTCTCTGTCAGGCCAACTCACTTCACAGGATGGTTGTTGTTATGAGGAAAATAGGAGGAGGAAGGTGTGTTGGATAGGTTTGCTGCCTTGAGTTGTTTGTGAAAATAATAACAGTGGGATATAAATGAATGAATGAATAAATAAACAAATGCATACCTATGTTACTTCCATTAATTGATTTCTGGGCAATTAGGGACAGACAAGAGAGACAGTTTGGTATAGTGGTTAAGGCTACAGTTTGTAGCTACTGGTTTACAAACCTCACCTTACGCATGAACCCAGCTGGAAGGGGTCAGATAATTTCTCTCAGTCCTAGCAAGGGGGCAATTATTATTATTATTATTATTTATTCAATTTTTATACCGCCCTTCTCCCGAAGGACTCAGGGCAGTGTACAGCCAGGTAAAACAAGCAATATAATATACAATTAAAATACGAATTAAAAAACTTATTACATAATTGGCCTAAAACTTTGGAACATGAAAACTAAAACCCACTAAAAAATTACTAGTAAAAAATTTAAAACCAATAAAATTTAAAACCAATAAAATTTAAGCCAGCCCCGCACGAATAAATAAGTATGTTTTTAATTCGCGGCGGAAGGTCCGAAGGTCAGGTATTTGGCGTAAGCCCGGGGAAAGCTCGTTCCAGAGGGTAGCAGCCCCCACAGAGAAGGATCTACCCCTGGGGGCCGCCAGCCGACATTGCTTGGCGGACGGCACCCTGAGAAGTTCCTCTCTGTGTGAGCGTACGGGTTGGTGGGAGGCATGAGGTAACAGCAGGCGGTCCCGTAAGTACCCAGGCCCTAAGCCATGGAGCGCTTTAAAGGTAGTAACCAAAACCTTAAATGGCAAACCACTTCAGAAAAATCTTGCCAAGAAAACTGCAGAGACTAGGATAGAGAGTTGACAGAAGTCAGCAATTACTCAGGCACACATATAAAAAAGTTGGAGGTGCTTAGGGATGTATGTGAAAAATATCAATTAAATGAACACATAAAGCCCCACATTTTCAAAGTATTATGGACACACACATTATTATGCTTTTTTAGTGATGGGGCAGCTCATAAGGCCAATTAAAAAAATGCACCCACATTTTCAAATGAAGAAGTTGCCCTCAGCTTCCCCACACATAAAAGCAACTGAAGAGGCAATTTTCTTTATGAAGACAACCCATGCCTAGGCTACCATTTGGTATAGCCCACATCACAATGAACAAACCAAGGGCAGTATTTGCCATTTTCAGGAATGTGCCTACAAGTTGTACTCAGAGGACTTTCCAAAATAAACCTGCCAATCTGTTGGATGGATTTCCATCTGGAAACTAGCTAGGTGGGGAATTATAAACTAGCATTGAGGCCAAAATTCTTACACAAGAACTTGTAACTTGACATTGATGGTAACCTGCCTTGCATTCCTCAGAGTTGAAGCATTTGTAGGGCACAAAAGTTCTTCAAGGTTCATGGAGCATGATTTACCAGGATGGTGACAGTAGCAGCAAGGATTTTTAAAATTGAAAACAACGGCTTAAATTTGTTGGGCTCTACTGAAATGAGTTATTTCTGACTGTTTTAATTCCATTTCTTAACTCACCTGACACGTAGCCGCTTTCAAGAACTTGCTACGTCTTTTTCACTTGCCCTTTAGGTGTGACACTGTGGTTTGGATTGTTAACTTAATCTATTCCATGTTTTGTATGAGGGAAATCTGCTTGTGGAAGAAGAGAGTCAAACTTAAAGGACTTGCTTTCATCCCAGCTCCATTCAAGAAAATAAGTTCCTTCAGTTCATAGTGTAAACCTTACATTTCCATATCCCCTTCATCTAATTCATAGGAGTGTTCATTAAAGAGAAAAGTAAATTGGACAAGCTTAAATTGGTTTCATCCGTGGATTAATCAACAAAACCTGCAGTTAATTAATTAGTAGAGACAAACTCTAATTTGATGTATAAATTTTAATAACTAGTGCTGGGAGGTAAAATACATAGCCGTTCTTAAAGCTTATTTTAGCGCTGGTGTGTAATGGGGTCGTTTGTGTGCAAGTATCTAAAGCTAAATCTTTCTTTTAAAGACTGAATATAATATTTGCTTCTCAATTCATAAGCTGTTTCACACAAACTTCAATATCTTCAAAATGTGATCTATTGTACAGAATACAAAGGTTTTTGTAGAGCCGAAAAATGATTTAAGTGTGTGTGATAGGTTTGATAGATAAAAATGCAGGTAAATAACACTAACAGCTTTAATATCTTCATTCCCAAACATTTCCTAGGCGATAGGATCAGTGTTTGACACCAAATTGGGGTATTAAATTATTACGTTTGAGATTACAGAAACATTGTATCAGGCAGTATGCAGCAAAATTTTATGAAATAGAAGCTGGGAGAAAATATATGTCTGTGAGAGAGAGAGAGGATAAACGTGGCAAGTGAGGTTTTCTAGAGATTTTTTAAAAACCTTCATTGTGACTTTTTCCCCCTTGTGGGTTTCTGCCAGAAATCAAATGATGACAGATAGTAAGAGCTTGGATCAGTAAAGGGAAGTAGGGACAGGCTGTCATTTTAGCTTTCTGCAGTAACTTATCCAAGTTTTGTTTTAAAGATCATTGCCATCACTACTGGATTTAATTGAGTGTGAGCATTTGAATTAATGACACAGAGCACTATTATATTGAACTTGACCAATTGGTCAGTACTCTTTGGGTGGATTCACAGAATATATTGAATTCTAAAACTGGGTTAATAGAACACAATTGCTTCATTCACATAAATATGCTATGTCTGAGAATCACATAACATGCTGAGATTGTAACTCAGTCCTCATCACATACTGAACTACTGTATACAGTACAAATTACCCAAATTCATTTTAGCATCCTCCAGTGTGTTGTAGGGTCCCTGCATGATAGCAATAGCACTAAGACTTATATCCTGCTTTGTAATGCTTTACAGCCCTCTCTAAGTGATTTACAGAGTCAGCATATTGCCCCCAACAGTCTGAGTCCTCATTTTACCTCGAAAGGATGGAAAGCTGAGTTCCAGTCAGGACTGAACTCCTGGCAGTGGGCAGAGTTAGCCTGCAACACTGCATTCTAACCACTGCGCCACCAAGGCTCAGTGATATAAACACATTGAATTGGGGAAATAGAGTTGGCTGTAGAGTTCTTGATGCTCTCTAAGTTTGTTATTTGCTTGCAGATGTTGCATTATCCAAGTGGTAACATCACCTGTGACACAATTAGCTGAAGTTTGGTTACTTGTATACTATTAAATTGTGGTTTTATGCAGGCTTTCCCAGCATGAACATTTCACCAGATGCCAAATCCCAGAATTCTCAGCCTACACAGATAATGGTTGTGCCTGTTCAGAATTCTAGGAGTGTTTCTCAACTTTAGCCACTTTAAGATGTGTGGACTTCAACTCCCACAATTCCCCAGCCAGCAATAATGGCTGGGGAATTGTGGGAGTTGAAATCCATATATCTTAAAGTTGCCAAGGTTGAGAAAGACTGTCCCAAAGTATTAGGAGTCATCAGACTGGGGAAAAGTCATTTAACCTAGCACTAGAAGCATTGGAATTTGGTACTTTTTTCAGTCTGCTTGTACTCACCATGAGAAACAAGCTGAAGTTTATTCCACTGTTGCATTTTGCTGATGAATGAACCTGCCTGTTTCGTGTTTTGAACCTTATTCCCTAGAGCTATAATTTCTCTGACTACACTACAGTGACCAAGCTAAGTTTATGGCTGTCAACTTGTGAAACAAACTAATCTGATCTTGAAGCAATTCTGCTTGAATGGGCTTCAGTCTAAAATAACCTAAGAAATAATCCTTTTGATTTTCAAGAAAAGAGAACAAGGTTTTTGTACAGTCCCTCTCTGGGAGGTACATAATCTGCACAACTGTTGTAGTGTTATGTTCCCATTCCATGTCCTCACGTCATTTTAATGTCTCTCACACGCAACACTCATCTTATCCATGGTTCTTTCCAGATAATAAAGTCCTTCTACATGTCTTTCCTTTTGGATTGCACAGATAGTTGCCGCAATAATGGCCATCACTGGAATTGTTATGATGGCCTATGCAGATGGTTTCCATGGCGATTCAATTATTGGTGTTGCATATGCAGTTGGATCTGCTTCGACCTCTGCGCTATATAAGGTAGGTTATTTTCATACCATTTAATCCTTTTTAAATGCATGCGTAGACAAACAAAGCAAGATGTGTTTAAAACAATGCTCCTGGTTGCTTAATTCACATTCTGAGCAATGTGCACCAGAAGAAAGTTGCAGCTAGATAATTACGTGGTTGCCTCCAAGGATTCGGCTTGGCTTCCCTTTATCAAGTCTTAATGAAATCTCTATTATTGCACAACAGCAAGATTAGCATCCATGAGTTTCCTCTTATTTTATATGCCAGCAGTTTATGACATTCAACTGTGACACACAAGCGAAAGAAAATGAAAAAGAAAGCTAAGGATGATATTTTCAATGAATGGGGGGAGCTTTCAGGAATGATCTCTCTGTCACTCTGCTGAGATTCCCGGGGAGATCTTGGGATTTCTTAATGATTCTATGTTTTACTAATCTCTCCAATTATATTTTAGTTTAAATCAAAACTCTTCTAAAATTAAGGGGAGTTTAACTCAGTCTGTAGAAGTTCAGCTCCATTCTTGTGCTCCTCAGAAACTCATCTGATTTCAGGGTACAACTGTCCCAAACTGACATTATAGTTTTCTGCCATTTCAAACCAGTGTGTACAAAACTTGAATTATAAACTCTAAAATTGCCCTCTTAAAAAGAAGGGGGAAAAAATCCCTTCACCAAATGAAAATTCATGATGTATTCCCAACTGTTTTACGTCATGGCCCAAACAGTGACAAATAATTTCCATACTGCTTTTCTACTAGGTTATACTAACCTATCAATTAACACTGATGTTAAAATTGTAAATAAAAAGCAAATGCACAACCAAACAATTCATTGAAAACAAATATATGAAACAAATGACTGCACCAAAACATTGCAGGAATCAGGAATGTATTTGAGAGCAGTAATATCTAAAAGCCCATAAAAATGTAAAATATTTCCTGAAGGGTGAAAAGGTAGTTAATTCAGATTTGGTTGTAGCTACCAATGATTTCCTGTTCTAACTCCTGTCACAATACAATAGATGAGAATGTGTGTGGCTCAGGATTGAACTATGGTGTCCTACTGTAGATGCCCTTTAAGTTTGGTTGTTTGCTTGTAGATGTTTCATTAACACCTCCAGTGCTAGAAGGGAGTGAGGTTTGATCTCTGTTTATATATAGTATAAAGTGACCAGATTTCAGCGATGGCAAAGCGGGACACCATTGACGGAATGGGGGAGGGGGGGCTGCGCATGCGTGCTGAGTCTTGCCATCTGCCTGAAGGAGGAGGAGCGGCGGCTGCTTCTCCGCTCTTCCAGGCAGGCTCGGCTCTCCTCTCGGCTCTTCCAGGCAGGCTTGGCTCTCCTCTCGGCTCTTCTCTTCCTCTCGGGTGAAGTCAAGCGGCGTCTCTCCTCCCTCTCGCGCCCCCTTTTCTGCCACTCCCCCTTCTCCGCCTCCTCCTCTTGCATTGCCGCCTCCCATTTTCAGAATGGGAGTGAAACAAAAAAAAAATTGGGACTTTTTGGAATTGCCGCGGGACGCGGGACAAATTATTAAAAAGCAGGACTGTCCCGCCAAAAGCGGGACGTCTGGTCACTATAATATAGTAGCTTGCCCTGCCAGTTTTGACAGCTAACAGTTTCTTCTGTTAGCTGTTTCTGAGATGCCTTTGATGTATGGCAGTCTTATCCATAACCAAATAAACAACCAACAAACCAATCTAGTAGTAAACAACAGCCTAATCATTGTACAACACACAATGTAAGGACTGTAACAGTCACCGTGTAGGACCAACAGGCAAAAAGCTAGCGGAACATCCATGAACATAAACTAACAGTGAGAAGACAAGTGAAAACTATTTAATTTCACAACACATAGATAAACTTAACCATAGTTTCAACTTGGAAGCTCAGCATCATAGGCCAAGCTCTATCCAAAAGCATTAGGGAATTCCTGGAAGCTTGGCATTCAAATAAACCAGCTATCAACAGTTACATGGAGATAAACCCCATTTATACACCATTCAAAAGAAACACCATTCATAAAAAAAACTAAAAAAGGAAGCACAAATACCAGAACATTGCCTTGGCAGCAGTCAACACTCATATAAGCAGTAAACAATGCAGGTAGTCCTCAACTTACAACAATTCATTTAGGGACCATGAAAATTTATATCATCACTAAAAAAAAGTGACTTCTGGCCATTATTCACACTTACTATTGTGGCATCCCCATGGTCATGTGATCAAAATTCAAATGCTTGGCAACTGGCATGTAATTATGTCAGTTGAAGAGTCCTGGGGTCACATGATCACTTTTTGCAACTTTCCCGCAAGCAAAGTCACATTCACTGTAGCAAGAAAGGTCGTAAATTGGGGCAAAACTAACTTAACAACTGCCTCGCTTAGCAACACAAATTTGGTCCTCAAATCTGGTCATAAATCGAGGACTAACTGTACTCTAATCAAGGAACTAGCCAGTAGAAAATGACATGAACACTGGCAGGGCAAGCTCCTGTATATAAACAGAGAACAAACTCCACTCCCTTTTAGCACTAGTACCTGGTCTCAGGGGTGGCTGCTGGGGTTCGCAGGGGTTCAGGAGAACCTCTAGCTAAGATTCTGTGCAGTTTGGAGAACCACCAAATCCCACTCCTGGCTGGCCCCGCCCTCTCCTCCCCTCCACAGAATCCCTGTTTTGGATGCAGGTAAGGACAGGGCGTGTGCGGAGGCTCGGGGAAGGTGAAAAACGGGCCTACCAGAAGTTCGGAAAGGCCGGAAACAGGCCCATTTCCAGCCTCCAAAGGGTCTCCGGAGCCTGGGAGGAAAACCTCCGGAGCTCGGGGAGGACAAAAACGTGTCCCCCCCACCCGCCATGATGCAGGAGGCCAACTAGCCATGCCCACCATGGCCACACCCACTCAGCAACTGGGCAGAGAACCACTTGTTAAAATTTTTGAAGCCCACCTCTGCCTGGTCTGGTAATAAAATGTCCAGAAATGACCAGAGAACACCAAGGACTCCACAGTCCTGCCACAATCTTATACCATTTGGAAATTCAGAAGGCTTTTCAGAGGTAGCTCATGAAAAGCACTCGGCAGTGAGCAATTATTGAGATTAGCAAGCTATAAATAACAGTTGCCAAAATCCTACTCTTCTGACAAATTGACTGCATGTGTGTCCCTTTTGCACACAGCCCTGAGTGCTCTACATCAGTAAAGATAATATGCCAAATCAAGCCTTCAGCCCTCTTAGAGACAGAAGGATGTAAATATAAATAATACAGCAAGATGTGTTGATCACATTTCAATAAGCCCATCGCCAACCTAATACACTGCATAAGAGACGCTCTTGGCTGTTGCCAACCCTGAGGCCCAAACTAGATGCTATATATAAGCATGTTTAATTGATATACTAAAGATTTAATTACCCCAGTGACCAGTTATGATGAGGACAAGTCACTTCAAGTTGAGGTGGTTGGAGAAAACATTGTCTGGGCATTGTTATGCGCATGTCACATAACTCTTTAGCAGACCCTTGCTGGGTTTTCAAGGTGGATTAGACTACATCTTCAATAACTCCAAGCTGGCAAAGTCTTTGGTACCAGGTTGGAGATGATAAAAGTAATTCAGTTACTTTCATCTTGGCTTTTTCCTCAGGCAAGCGATCTGTGAGCCCTGGATTTCAGTATGACATACCTAAACACACACTTTTCTTAATCCCCCTAAAATCCAGTGATTCATCATTGTGGAAACAAGTGAGAAAGTGCAGGGCCAAAGATGTATCTGAAGATCAATTTTTGTAAATCCAACCAATCCAGAGGGACACAGAAAGTCTTAGTCAAAGTGGAACTTTCCAACAATGGATTCTTGCCATGTGGTTCCACTGAGAGCATCTCTGCATATACTTCATGGTATTGTCCCAAGGGTGCTTTTTCAAGAGAAAGAAAAACCAGAAAGTCCATTTGCCACTTGAAAAAGCACCTTTGGGACAACTATGACCTGGATGACTGAGAATCTCCATAGACACCTCATGGTATGCTCATTTTTTCCTCCTTTCTTCTTTTTAGGTTTTGTTTAAGATGTTTCTTGGAACTGCCAACTTCGGTGAAGCTGCTCACTTCATCTCTACCCTTGGCTTCTTCAACTTGATTTTCCTTTCCATCACTCCCATCATTTTGTACTTTACCAAAGTGGAATACTGGTCACCTTTTTCAGCTGTGCCGTGGGGCTTTCTGTGTGGAATCGCAGGCCTCTGGCTGGGTACGTGTCTGAGCAAATGTTTCAGTAGCCCAGTGCTTCTTTCAACTTTATTTGCAGCAGAATCTTTGGATCATTTTAGTTTACTCTTTGCCAGTTTATAAGAAAATCTGGCCTTTTCATTAAATGCAACTGCATACATTTCTGGATTTCTTTTCAAATAGGTGAGAATTTTAGAGGATGAAAGTTTATTTATTTATCAAATTTATTTACTGCCTATCTCATGATTCAAGATGCCTCTGAGCAGCTAACAGCAAAATAAAACAGTAAAAAAGTGACATTTTAGTACTAAACTGGAGAAACTATTGATTGGAGGTGGTTGGTGCACTAACAGAGAAGCCACCCCACCTCTTCCCCTCCAAACCCTTGTTTTTTAATTTGTTTTAATTTTTCTAATTTTAATTTCTCTCTGTGTACGCATGTATGTATGTATGCATATGTGTATCATTCACACACACACACACACACACACACACACACACACACACACACATAGAGAGAGGGTTTTTTTCCTATCGAAGCAACCTGGTCTGGTCAAATATGGGAGGGTGCCTACTGCTTCCCTTTCGCCTTTCAGCCCTTTTGCCTTCAGGAGCCCTCCAGGCAGTCGCTTTCATGACAAACTATTTTCTGTTAAATTTACTGACAAAGAAATAAAGGGTGACCAGTATAGATCTATTTCAAGCTATTTAATTCTCATCAGCTAGTCATACCCTTCTGGGATTCGAACGTGGGCTTGCTTGCATAGGATAGGGGGGGAAAAAACCATTTAATTTTTTCCCTGGTACAGCTGACAAAAAGGAGAACCTCTGGCTTAGTGGTTAATACATCTGCCTAATATGCAAAGAAACCCAGGTTCGAAACTCAGAAGGGTATGGCTATCTGATGAGAGCTAAATAGCTTGAAATAGATCTATACTAGTCTCCCTTTATTTCTTTGTCAGTAAATTTAACACAATACAATAAATATATATACTGTATATACTGTATATATATGTGTGTGTGTACATATATATATATACATATATATATACATACATATATATGTTTTCTGAGGTTTTCACGGGTGTTTGTATATAGGTCTTTGGTTGTTCGGGTTTTCTCCCGTGTAAAATTGGAAGTGTCTTGGCGACGTTTCGACGAAGTCTCATTCGTCATCTTCAGGCTTCAGCTTCGTGCTTCTGGGAGCAATGTGTGATCGCAGCTGTTTCTTCCTTTTAACTGCTAGTGGGGGTTTGAACTGATTGGGTGGGAGCTTGGCTGTGCTCTGATTGGATGGGGGTTTTTCTGTGCTCTGATTGGCTGGGGTGTGTCCTGTGTTGGTGGGGGCTTGGTTGTGCTCAGTCTAATCTGTGCTGCAGGGGATTTGAGCTGGTGAGCTGCACTGCTGCTGTTTGGCTTCGTGTTCGTGGTCGTGCTACATCTTCATAGTGGGTGTCAGTCTGCTGCATGTATGGATTGGAGGGTTTGAAATGGCTAATGTTGCAGCTGCGGTCTGGCTTCTGGTCCTTGGTCGTGCTTCCTGATCAGTGTGGGTTTGGGTCTGCTTTCTGGGTGGATGTGGTGGTGACATCCTGTGTGGACCTCGTGAGTGTGGGTCTGGTGTCATTCCTCGTGTTAGGGACACGTTTGTCAATAAGGCAGGTTTCCAAATGGCTGGTAGGCGGGAGGTATCATCTCGTTTGTTCATGCTGTGTGGGCGTTTTCTATCTCGATGGCTTCTCTGATTATTCTGTTGTTAAAGTGTTCAGTTTTGGCGATAGTTCTGGTCTTTTAAAGTCAATATAGTGTCCTGTGACTTTAAAGTGTTGGACCAGGGAAGAAGTTGGTTCCTCTTTTTTGAATGAGTTCTTGTGTTCAAAAAAGAGGAACCAACTTCTTCCCTGGTCCAACACTTTAAAGTCACAGGACACGATATTGACTTTAAAAAGACCAGAACTATCGCCAAAACTGAACACTTTAACAACAGAATAATCAGAGAAGCCATCGAGATAGAAGAACGCCCACACAGCATGAACAAACGAGATGATACCTCCGCCTACCAGCCATTGGAAACCTGCCCTTATTGACAAACATGTCCCTAACACGAGGAATGACACCAGACCCACACTCACGAGGTCCACACAGGATGTCACCACCACACATCCACCCAGAAAGCACACCCAAACCCACACTGATCAGGAAGCACGACCAAGGACCAGAAGCCAGACCGCAGCTGCAACATTAGCCACTTCAAACCCCTCCAATCCATACATGCAGCAGACTGACACCCACTACGAAGATGTAGTGTATATATGTGTGTGTGTACATATATATATATATATACATATATATATATATGATGATACACACACACAAACATACACATATATACAAACATACCAGTGGTGGGTTGCCCCCGGTTTGGACCGGTTCTTGCGAACCAGTAGTAAAACTGGAGGCAGGTTCCGCCCACCCACCTGGATGTCATCATAGGAGAGCCAAGTGTGCGCGGGTGTGTGATCCTGTTGCAAACTGGTAGTAAGGGTAAGTAGAACCGACCCCTGATACACACACACACAGAGAGAGAGATTAAAACTAGAAAAATTAAAACAAATTAAAAACAAGGGTTTGGAGGGGGAAAGGTGGGGTGCCTTCTTTGTTAGTGCACCAATCAATAGTTTCTCCTGTTTAGTACTAACAGTTTCTCTTGTTTAATACTAAAATACCACTTTTTTACTTAGAAGTTACAAATTCAATAGTAGTATGACAATTCAGCATTTCGCAATACACACACACACACACACACATCTGAAAATCAGATGCTGGGTACTACCAAAAGAAGATGGTTTGGATAAATTTATTGGGATTTAAATGAATTAATTTCAACCTTGCAGGTTGAGATCTAGTTATTGGGTGAGAGAGACTTCTTTACTTTCTCCTTTTCTTTTCTCTTTCATAGCTTTCAACATTTTGGTGAATGTTGGTGTTGTGCTTACATATCCAATCTTAATATCAATTGGGACAGTACTCAGTGTTCCTGGCAATGCAGGTACAAATGATGAATTGCAATAGTTTTCTTTAAAAAATGTATACTGATAAATTCATTTATTAGTGTCTTCTGTATTGCTGGAATAGATCTCCAGTACTTCTTCAGAGGAAACACTAGATTCTTCATAAAAAAATTCCCAAAGAATAGCACAGAGAAGGGATTGCCATCCTAGTGCAAAAGGAATCTAGATTAATCAGGACAAGCAGAGAACCTCCTGAGAGATGCTACAAGTGAATTTAACTAGATATACACCTCTTCAGCATATATGCAAATTCTAGTGGAGACAGAAACCGAGCTTTAACTAATTACTCCCAAGCACTACATAAAACGCATGAGCCTGTTTGCTTCTTCGACTTTGATCCATGGCCCATTAGCCTCTAAAGTTCTTGGAAGATGTAACAGCCTCTCATCACCTTAGGCCCTGGCCGAGATGTATTTTGCTTGTTCCTCAGCCAAGCTGATTTTCATAGCCTGCTTAGCTATTAAGCTGTCTCCTGATTTTCTGGAGCTGGAGCTCCAAGAGGTCAGAATGCCGATGAATGTTCCACAGTGGTCACCCCAAATCAGCTGGTGGGAAGAACAGGTTTCAGTGAGACAGGCAGAGTCTTATCCTAATTCTAACTAGTAATTCCTGGACACTCCATATTCTATCCTGCCATATTCTATCATTGCTGTGATTTCAGATGAACAAAATTGATGATACCAATGTGCCCTATACCAGGGGTCTCCAACTTTGGCAACTTTAAGACTTGTGGACTTCAACTCCCAGAATGGAATTCTGGGAGTTGAAGTCCACAAGTCTTAAAGTTGCCAAGGTTGGAGACCCCAGCCCTATACTACAGATTCGGTGTGAGAGAGTGAAAAGAGTTGTTTTAACAAACTGAATTAGGGAGCCAAAAGTCAGTGAAAGATTCTTCTTTTGAATTCCAATTCTTGGGGAAACCCTTACATTCAGGGAGGGCAGCCATGCAGTCTGTTTTTCCACGGATTGATGGTGTCCAGCAAAAATTGTGGACACCATCCAAAAATAACATAACTAGGTTGGAAACATTTGACACTGAAAAATTATTAAAATGGTTGCCCCTGTTGTCTCCCTTCCCCATAATTGGGTTGACAAATGGAGGAAGGATATTTTGATTCAGTCTCTTTTCATTTTTTCCCCCTGGTAGCTGTTGATCTCCTCAAACGTGAGGTGATTTTTAGTGTCGTCAGATTGGGAGCCACCATCTTCATCTGCCTTGGGTTCCTACTAATGCTTCTTCCTGAGGAATGGGATGAAATTACTCTGAGATTCATCAATAATTTAAAAGAGAAGAAAAGTGAAGAGCATGCTGAAGATGTTACTGATTCAAACATACACTTCAGGAGCAGAAGTAGAGCGAATGGGACGGTGTCTATACCGCTGGCTTAGAGCTGGTGATTTCTTGATTGCACGACCATGTATATTCTGTGAATATGATTTAATAATTTTTTCTCACCCACCTGTACACTAAAAAGGACAGTGATAATGTTAAAACCAGGGATGGATTATAAATTTAATGCTCAACACATTGGTATGTAAATGATTTACATTTGTACACTTGTCCAGCAGTAGGTAAAAATAACCACAATAAATTCCTTTTTTTAAAAAAAAAATCAAAACAAAACAAAATGTTTTTTGTACTTTATAAGAGGATTCACAGAAAACAAAAAGGTCTTTAAATCAAATCCATAACTCAGTTTAAGAATTAGGCAGATAGATATTGACGGGTGGCAGCAGCTTCATTATTGGGTGATTCAGCCATTGAGTCTTATGAAAATTTCCTCTGGTATATCATGTGCTGAGTTGTGTGTAGTGTGTGCAAACGCCATAGCAGGTTTATCCAGCCTATTACCCTTCAGCATTTTTTGGAAGATGCAATCACAGCAGATCTAAATGAGTGTAAAGTCAGAAAAGGCTGCTCTGGGAAAGTACAAGATCCAAATCGTTGCTTTTCCAGTTCCGGTTGCTTCATTCTGCTACAATCACAAACACTCCAGCTTTGTCCAATTACTAGCCATAGGTGTTTGCAGGGAGGGTCAAGTGACAAAATGTGTGTTATAATATCATTTGACTTTTGTTTTGTCATTCTGGTTAGTGGCAGATGTTTGTGGGACTAATTATGCTACAAAGCTAATTGTAATTTTGACACTGCAATTTTGACACATGCACAGACACACCCCAACACCAGAATGTAGCTTGTGTCATGCTTTCTAGGTTATCATGTCATCCAAAATGAAATCGTTGCAATTTCAAGTCATCATAACCTAAGTTTCTTGTAACCTAGGTTTCCAGTTTCAGAAAAAGCCAGCATGACAGTTTTTTCATTTTTGGATGTCACATTCTAAGCCATAAAACTTACTTAAAAACTTACTGTGCGCAGCATAGAAAGAAATGGCAATAGCAATAGCACTTAGACTTATATACTGCTTCACAATGCTTTAGAGCCCTGTCTAAGCAGTTTAGAGAGTCAGCATATTGCCCCCAACAATCTGGGTCCTCATTTTACTGACCTCGGAAGAATGGAAGGCTAAGTCAACCTTGAGGCTGGTGAGATTCAAAACTTTACGGGCTGGGCAATGGCATTTTGAAATAAAAACATCAAAACAAATCTGGTCATCCTTAAATCTGTAAATAATTCTAGAATTGTGGAGTTAAAGGGGCCATTTAGATAACTGAGGCTGACTCACTGTTCTGAGCAGGAATGCAAATTAAAGCATGGCCAATGGCCATCCAGCCTCTGCTTGAACAGGAATGCAGGAGACTCCACCATGTCTTTCAATCAGTTCCATTGTCAAATTGGTCTTTACTGCTTGGAAATGTTATCTCTATTCAACTGGAATTTGCCTTCCTGTAACTTAAAACCACCTTTCCAGGTTCTCTATTCTGGAATGATTAAAAAAAAACAACCCAGGCTATTCTAGTTTATCTGAATCATAATATCCAGAACTGATCATAGTACTCAAAGCAGGGTTTGATCAAGATAGAATAAACTGTCATGGTTATTTGAAACTGAGTTGCTGCAGCCTAAAATTGCCTTTGTCAACTCATGCTTTAGCACTACTTCACTCTTGAAACAATCCTTTTCCTATGGCCTTTTGCCAGTTATCATAGTCCTTCAATCATTAATAAGAATGGGTTTTTTTGTTACTTTCCCTCTACACCTACCATGGCCCAATTTAATTAAATTATCCCTAGTTAATGAAAAATGCATATTTGATACAAATGATTTCTCATCTCATTTGGATCACTCTC
Source organism: Ahaetulla prasina (assembly GCF_028640845.1). NCBI lineage: Eukaryota > Metazoa > Chordata > Lepidosauria > Squamata > Colubridae > Ahaetulla > Ahaetulla prasina. The sequence goes on along the minus strand of NC_080539.1, from coordinate 349,057,174 downwards.
TGAAAAAACTTGCACAATTATTGGGTTCAAGATCACCTGGACAAAGAAGAGGGAAAGAAACCTACTTCTAGCTCCTTAATGACAGGTTGCATTAAACACTCTCAAGTATTAAAGTATTAAAGCCTAAACTGTGGAAACTCACTGGGTGACCTTGGACAGTCACTCTCAATTCAACTTGCAATGGTGGCTGAGGAATTTTGGGAGTTGCAATTCACACAGCTTAAAAGTTACTAAGGTTGAGAAATACTGATCTATGTACACGATGTCATGCCATCTGATGGCAGTCAAAAAGCTCTCTTATGTATTCATTTGCTGGGCTGCTAAAATTTGTGCTGACATCATCACTAAATGGTCAGGGCTCCAAAAGGCAAGTGTTAGAATTTTGGGGCAAGCAACAAATTTGTTTCGTTTTCATTTTTTTTTCTTTTTGGTAATACTTTAGGGCCAGTAATGGTTAAGGTATCAGGCAAGAATTTGGAAGTTTTTAAATTCTAGTCCCACCTTTGGCAGAAAGCCAGCCGGGTGATCTTGGGCCAGTCAGTTTCTTTCAGCCCTAAAAAAGAGGCGATGGCAAACTTCTTCTGAAAACCTTGCCAAGGAAACTGCAGGGACTTGTCTGAGCCTCTCAGAAGCAGATGTGATTGAACAGAAGGGGGGGAAAAAACCCTAAAAAAAAAACCCCTAAAGAAATAGATGTACCCTTTTCTTCTTTTCCCCAAACAATTGGAAATCGGACCTTGTTTCTCAGTAGTTTATTGCTGACACACGTTACAATTTCTTAGGTTCTGAAGGAATCCACAGATATTGGGGGAGGGTTTTTTGGATGAAATGCATCCTGGAAGTCAGAGCTTGTCAATTCCTGTGGCACTTTGTGCACCAGAAGGAGCCTGCCAGTGTCTCCAGCAACTGGCTCTCGGCTGCAGTTCTGGTTACTGTCTTAAAAGGCTGAGCTCAGAGAGGGACTGATTTGCCCCATATGTGAGAAAAGAACCAGACAGCTTCTCTTGTGCAGGCAAAACTCAATCATCTAGAAGTGCAGAAATCTGCTAACTTAATTTTTGTTAGACAGAAGTGCCTCTGGGCTCTAAGAATAGGAAGAGGAGAAAAAGAAAATGCAGTTTGACAAATGAGGCAGCTGCGAGATTACATTCTTCGGCACGTAAACCTCTCCCTGAAAGCAAAACAAAACGTGTCGTGAATAATGCAAGCTGCAGAACTATCCCAGGACTTAATGCATTTCTGAAAAGGCAGGAGAGAAGCCATCGTAATAGTAACTCTTTTGCACAGGAAATGAACATGCAAGCCTTTACTGCGGTTGAAACGAATCTTCTCTTAAAGCACACGGTTGATGAGACTGAACTTAAAATAGAAGACCCAATGAAATCTATGATGCCCCATAAGCATCATCATCTTTTAATGACCCCATATAATCCCTTGCGGGGTGGAGTCTGGGCAACTGAATGGAGCTAGCAGAGTGTTTAATGGCTGGATACTCTTCCTGTCGCTATGATGCATTCTTATAACCTGAAATGAACATTGAAGAAAGCAGTCTCATTAGCTTGCAAAACCAACCATTCATACATCTTGATTTGATCACAGCACAGAGATGGGGTGACTTAGAAAATACACACGTAGTCAGTGGTGGGATTCAAATAATTTAACAACCGGTTCTCTGCCCTAATGATTTCTTCCAACAACCAGTTCGCCAAACTGCTCAGAACGTTAACAACCGGTTCTCTCGAAGTGTTGCGAACTGGCTGAATCCCACCACTGCACGTAGTGCTATGTGTGCTGCTCTCATGCCCTGGTCCTTCAGGGGAGGCTGTGGCAAGTAAGGAAAATTAGAATCCCGTAAATAAATCTCGTGCCTTTTGCTCTGATACCGATCAGAAAACCAACTGCTGAGATCCAAGATTGTCCTGGATCACATTCCAATTTTTCACTTTTTAATACCACCCCAGTACAGGAAGTCCTTGAATTAAAACCACAACTGGGACCAGAATTTCTATTGCAAAGCAAGGTGATTGTTAATAATTCACACCCGATTTTATGATTTTTGGGGAGCCACAGTTATTAAACAAGTCACTGTAATTTTAAATGAATCATACAGTTGTTAAGTGTATCCAGCTTCCCCAATTTACATTGCTTTCTTTCTTTTCTTTTATGTACACTGAGAGCATATGCACCAAGACAAATTCTTTGTGTGTCCAATCACACTGGGCCAATTAAAAAAAAAAATCTATTGTTGGAAGCTGGCTGGGAAGATCAGAAATTGTAGTCACGTGATCTCGTGATCTGCTTCATCTTTTGTACATACATGCTGGTTGCCAAGCGCCCAAATTTTGATCATGTCATAATGCGGATGTTGTGACGATCATAAGTACAAGAGTGGTGGTGGCGCAGTGATTAGAATGCAGTAGTGCAGGGTTAACTCACTGCTCAATCCAGGAGTTCAATTCTGAGTGGCTCAAGGTTGACTCAGCCTTCCATCCTTCCAAGGTCGGTAAAATGAGGACCGAGATTGTTGCGGGCAATATGCTGACTCTGTAAACCGCTTAGAGAGGGCTGTAAAGCACTATGAAGTGGTATATAAGTCTAAGTGCTATTGCTATTGCTACAAGGACTGATTGTAAGCCACTTTTTTCAGTGTTGTTATAACTTTGAACAGCCGCTAAACAAATAGTGGTAAGTCAAAGGACTAACTGTAATAGATAATTGCACATTTAAGTATACTTTGATAGTTGAAACAATCTGTTATTATTTCTGATGATTAGTTTTTGTTGACAGGGAATGACTAAGAGCTCAGCAGGGAATTACATGGCTGAATAAAGGTTTTTGACTTGAGTCCTAAATCCCCTTTTTTCCAGTCCATCACTGATCACTGATCACAAACCATGATGTGGTTTGCTAATATATGGTAGACTGTTGTTGTAATCCAGCCATTAAGGTACAATCATGGCTTGTATGTAAACCTAGCTAAATGTGTTCGTTCAGCAAGCCATGATTCAATAAGCTGTTGTTTAATGTTGTACACCCAAAAGGTGAATGAAAGAATTTCAGCATTTAAATGGAAAGGGAAAAGGGAAGGATGCACATATAATATATAGGCTGTTGGATCAGGAAGATACTCTCTTCACTTTTATACCAAGCCTACATAATCCAGCAGGACATAATTCAAAACAAATATAGGATCAAACTTTCAGCCTTGAATTGTCAATATTAAACCCTTATTTAGCTTGCTGCATTGTAGGAGGAGTTCGCTTATTTTTTCTGACTAACAAAAATTATTAAAAGGCAAAACCTATTATGAATCATGAAAGCCTTTTAATAAAATTTGTTACATAGTTGGAAAAGATTAACTTCCAAGCTCTTTCTAATTTTGGACTGTAAAGAGAACAATCTTTTATGAACAATCAAGCCACCAAAAGAAAAGGCATTGCTTTTATGTCAAACACATTTGAGAAACACATTTGAGAGAAAATAGTCCTTCACAATGAAACCCTTGAAAATAAAGATGTAAAGCTGAGTTTTTTAACTCACTACTTAAAGCACACTGAAAGCTTCTGATCTTATGGCAGAAACATTCAATTTTGGAGCCCAGCGCACTGTGAAAGGACTAGGTGGTTCATAGTCTTTTCATCTCCCTTTTCCCACCTCCAATAACTCCCCCCTTTTTTGCCCCCACTCCCCAGCAATAATCTCCATTCAATCAGTCACTGCTTTGCAGTATAACTATAACTTTGCAGTATAACTATGAAGTCGATGAAGCGTGAAGAGAGTTTTTATGTGGGTGAGTAACCTATATTGCGGAAAGTCAGTCGGAGTGATGCAGTTCATTCTTGCTCTTTGCAGAAGGACTAAAGCTATCAGTCCAGGCCCTCCCTAACCATCAGCACCGAAACTATGGGGCAAAATTGCCAGAGAAACAATCCATCCAATGCAGATTTGTGATGGGGACAATGGAATAGAGGAAGCATCCTGAGGCCCAGACTGATCATTTGTCCATCTAGTTCATAGGCAAGGCCTCTCTAATGTAACTCCCTTGGGCCCCCTAGAGGTGGGTTTCACATAATTTTATCACTAGTTCGTTGAACACTGAAAAAGTGAACATGCGCGGGACCTTCTGCACATGCACTTTGTTCCCGCATTTGCACAGCTTAGAAAATGTGGCTAAATAGGATGGCATAACGCCGGGGCGGGTGCAGGTCACCACTATTGGTTTGCCCGAACCGGTCCGAACTGGCTGAATACCACCACTGGTGCTCACCAAACTCCCTTTGCAATCTGACTCTTGAAAAGATTTAACCTTTTATCTCTAAAATTGATAGTGCCACTCTATGGAAGTGACAGGACCACCCTATTCTGTGCTAGTGAGGCTGCATCTGAACGCTGCATCTAGTTCTGGTCACCACAATAAAAAAAGATGCTGAAGCCCTAGAAAGAGTGCAGAGAAGAGTGACAAAAATAATAAGGGGTCTGGAGGCTAAATCATACAACGAATGGCTAAGGGAAGTAGATAAGCAGTGGTGGCGGGAGGTGAGTAAGGGGGCCGGGAGCATTTTGGGCTAGACTTACTTATGTTACTCTGCCTCCACTCGTCCTGCCCACTGCAATGTATGTTCATCCTAATGAAGAGAAGGCTCAGGGGAAATAGTCACAGAAGAGGGTGTCAATTTACTCTCGATAGCACCTGAGGGAAGATCAAGAAGCAATGGGTGGAAGCTCGTCAGAGGAAAATTCAAACTGGAAATAATAATAATAATAATAACAACAACAACAACAACAACAACAACGATGATGATGATGATGCTATTTGTGATGTATTTTTGAATGTTCAGTTGACTGAGTTTCATTTTTAATGAATAAAGTAAATAATAATCATACATGTAACAATGATACCCATTGTCATCGGGACACTTGGTACCATGTCCAAGGATTTTATAAGCTATATCAACAAATTGCAGCTTCCTGCAATAACGCCAGCAGAACTGCAAACAACTGTGCTACTTGGAACATCATATATCTTAAGAAGGTACTTGGTTGATACCTAGGACCCTGGCAGCAACCCGTATCAACCATCAGCACCAGTCAATGGTATTTGTGATGCCTTTTTGAATGTTCAGTTGACTGAGTTTCATTTTTAATGAATAATGATAACAACAACAGCAACAACAACAACAACAACAACAGCAACAACCCGTGGCTGGGCCTGGATGGCTATCGGGTGCAGTCCGTATGGTTATGGGAATGCCAGTCTTCGGATCAGTAGTGGGTTAGCCACCGTGAACCAATCCAGGCATCTACCATCACCAATGATGAGAAGAAATCAACAAAATTCCATACCAGATAGGTCGTCACCCGGGTCAACAAGGAACATGCCAGATGCTATGGCTCCTGGATATCTGCCAAAAAATGAGCTATAGAGCTCAGTTGCTGCTGCTGGGGAACCAGGGTGTGCAACTGTAAAGCAACTGAGACAAATTGCAAAACTTGAAACTTCGTACATCTTAAGAAGGTACTTGGTTGATACCTAGGATGCTGGCAGCAACCCATATCAATCATTAGCACCAGTCAATGGTATTTGTGATGCATTTTTGAATGTTCAGTCGACTGAGTTTCACATTTAATAAATATAGTAAATAATAATGAAGAAGGAGAAGGAGAAGGAGAAGGAGAAGGAGAAGGAGAAGGAGAAGAATAATTTCCTGACAGGGATAACAATTAGTCAATGGAAAAGGTCGCTGGAGGTTTTCAAGAAAAGATTGAACAACCATTTGTCTGGGATGGTATAAGCAGTTCTATTTTAGGCAGGGGGATTTGGATTAGAAGACCTTCAAGGTTCTTTCCAGCCCTATGATTCTATGAGTCTGTAGAGATTCTCAGTCATCCAGGTCATGGTTGTCCCAAAGGTGCTTTTTTCAGGAGGTAACTGGACTTTCTTGTTTTTTCTTTGAAGATGTTTCGCTTCTCATCCAAGAAGCTTCTTCAGCTCCGACAGGATAGTGGGGAATGGAAAATGCTTCCGTTACTATGATTCTATGATTCCTTAAGAATAAAAAAGAACTTAAAGAGAAAACTGGCATATATATGTAGCGCTACCCCCGTCAGGGCTGCTGGAGTCCGAGTTCTCCTAGCCCTTTTTGGTATGGCAACCAGTCCACACTGGTCCCTCGCTCAAACACCTCTACTAGCCTGGGTCATGTAGGGTCATGGTGGTCAGTCTCCTCTAAGCAGGCAGGTCACGTGGTGAGGTGATGGTCAGTCTTTTCCCAGCTGGCGGGTCACATGATGAGATGGTATTCATGTGGCTGGTCATCCTTCTTCCTTTCTCTTTCTTTCCTCTCTCCCTCGCTTGAATTTGCCTGCTGAGCTCCCCTTCCACCGCCTCTGCTCTTTCGTGGATTCCTCTGCTTGCCCCACAGAAGCCTCCTCTATCCTATCCCCTTCTTTTCCTCAGGCTTGCCCCACAGAAGCCTCTCCTTCCTATCTCCCCTTTCTCTCTTGGCCCACAGAAGCCTCTGCTATCCAATTCCCTTATCCCTCCTTTTTTCCAGGTATATCCTCCTATCCCTCACCTTCCTTTTTTTATCCAGCTAAGCCCCTAATTCTTCTCTTGCACTCCCTCTATCTCCTCCCTCTTCCTCCCAAACCCTCTTTTTATTCTCTCCTCCCCCCAGCTACATATAAAACTGTGCATCAGACATTAGTATCTCCTATTCTTTAGGAATGCCACAGACTTCACAAAGATTCCCTGGGTTAAGAGAGATTTGGAGTTCATTCATATCCCGTAAATAGGTGCTTTGTAAAGAATCAGTCTCTCAAGGCAGGTTCTTTGTGAATGGACCCATCACATTTGCTCATAATTCAAACTGTCCCCAGCTGAAAAAGGATACCTGGTCCCAATCTTGGGATGCACTACCAATTTTATTTTTCGTTTAGCCCCTGGAAAAAGCAAAGAATGATGTATTTTTGAAAGATTATACACATGGAAATTTTAAAGGGCTTTTTCAATTTAATTTTAGCCAACATATAAGTTGAGTAACTTTGGGATCACATTGAGTAATTATACTTTTGCAGCCCCCAGAACAAACCCAGATTATGCCAGTTAAATTCAGTGGCAACCAATGATTTTCAGCCGTGTGATTTTTCATGTTTTGGGAACAAAGTAAGAACAGCAGGACTCTATGAGGCTTGGCAAACTTTGCAGATCATTTAATACCTGCTGGAAAGCTGGCACAAGACACAGAACTAGTGGACTTTGGCTTGAAACAGCAAGGCGCTTCAAATGTTCTTCAGCTGGAATGCATCGTCCCGGGTAGGTTTCTAGCTCATAGGATTTGGCAGTTTCAGCAGAAATCAAAAGAATCCACATACCAGAAACCAGAGCAAAAAGGTACCAACCACGCCATTTTGAGCTCAGTAATGAGCGCTATTAGTATCATGTACCACGGGGATTACAGCTCTAATTGCCAAAGACAACTCTGTTAAGGTAGCAGTCAGTGCCATGACCTACCTGCCAGAGTTCCTGAGTGGATGAAAAGTGGATCCTTTTCTGCTTCAAGAGTGCTGAGATTACAAAATAGCAGAAACAGGCCTCAATAAGCTATATAAAGAAGAAACAAACCAGAGGTGGTGTTCAACAGGTTCTGACCAGTTCTGGAGAACCAGTAGCGGAAATTTTGAGTAGTTTGGAGAACCGATAAATACCAGCGCTGACTGGCCCCACCCCCATCTATTCTCTGCCTCCTGAGTCTCAGCTGATTGGGAGGAAATGGGGATTTTGCAGTATCCTTCTCCTGCCACACCCACCAAGCCATGCCCACTAAGCCATGCCATGCCACGCCCACCAAGAACCAGTAGTAAAAAAAATTTAAATCCCACCACTGGAGCAAACCCCACATCTGCAAGTAAGCAAGCAAACTCAGAGAGCACCAGGAACTTCATGGTTCAATCTTGAGCTACAGATATTCTCTTCTATTGAAACAGTGAGCTAGATCAAGAGCCACATATTCCCAGTTCATTGTAAGCACAATCAGAGGTCACTCCAGGAGTCAAGGGAAGAGTGAACCATCAAGCAGTATAAAGATCCAGGGCTGACAACTGAAAATGACCATCAAGAGGAAAAGGTCTAGCGATGTAGAAAGAAGTGAGGGACATGGGTGGTTTTAAAATTTGATAATAAATAATTATCGTCAAGATAGCACATAAGACCTTGACATTTTCGTGTTAGTTATTAGAAACTGAAACAAAACCCTTGAAAACCCCAAATTTAAATCACTAGAATAATGTTTTTCAACCTTGGTAACTTTAAGACGTGTCCATTTCAGCTCCCAGAATTTCTCAGCCAGTTTTACAATAGGGGTCTCCAACCTTGGTCCCTTTAAGACTTGTGGACTTCAACTCCCAGCAAAGCTGGCTGAGGAACTCTGGGAGTTGAAGTCCACAAGTCTTAAAGGGACCAAGGTTGGAGACCCCTGCTTTAGAAGATGTAACTAGAAATGTTGATTGGGGTATTCCGGGATTTAACATCCATACATTTTAAAGTTGCTAAGGGTTGAGAAACACCACACCAGAGCATCTATAAAACAACTCTCCTTTTGAGTAAGACCTTACTTCTAAAGTCTTATCCAGGAAAGCCTGTTTCCAAGGCACATGATGTATGTACTATTTGGGTTTCTCATTTTTTAAAGCGTGGAAACCAAATATGGCATTCCAAGTAGAAGGGGTGTGCTAAAAGCAACCACCGTATCTGACTATTTGGGATTAACTATGCTTTGGTGAATAGAAAGAAGGGCATGTTCTCAAATTCCTGTTCTGTAATTTTTTTTTTACACTGGATTCCCAGAATGCTTGGGGCAGATTTAATATTCAGGTTGAGTAAGCCAGATACCCATTCTTTCCTTTGAGGAAGCTCCCAGACCAGGTCAATGTTTAACTGGACTCACCAAGTGTGGTAATGGGAAGAGTTTATAAAGGAGTTTCCATAGCAACACATGGCCTTTGGCTCTTGATAAATGTGTGTTTTGGCACATGCGCACATACGCATATGGGGATATTCTGCAAGAAAAATGCCCTTGGAGAACTATATTAGGATACGTTGGGAATCCAGATTCATCTCAAGAAGCTACTAAAGAAATCAACAAGACAGAATACCAAAGCTGGTTTCTCCTCTTCTGTGCGTCTGCCTTCCTAAGGAAATATCTTGAACTTCATTTTGTGTTTTATATTTCTCTTGATTTGAAGCAAAGCCCTTGAGAACTGATGCCTGCATAACAAAATGTTCTCCAGCTTTGAGGTTGGTCTTTCTCAGTGCTACCCCATTATGAGGCCTGCATTGTATTATTTTTGAGGCTGGGAATGAGGTTCTCTATCTCTTTCTATGTTGAATAACTCCAAGACTGAGCTTCCTCTTTCTTCTTTCTTTCTCTTGTGGTGGAAAGCCACTCACCCGAACTCCAAAACATGGGCTTGAATTCATCCAAGACCCATAGGAAAGTCACCAAAGTGACACCAATGCCATGCAAAGAAAGAGAACCAAAACAGCCAAATAGCGCGACAGTTTATTCCTTCCAGACTTTGCCAAGCTCATTTGTTTCCTCATCAGGGAGAAATCCAGTTCTGGAAAGACAACTTCCACCTTTGCGAGAGACATGCTACGGAAGATATCCCACAGGTAACCTAACGTTTCCTTTTATCTTTTTAAAATAGAACATGATCGACTTCTTTTTTTTAAAAAATCCACTAACTTCAAGGCCCTCTTTGGTTTTTTTTCCCCCTCTCCTCCCCCATATCTAAAATGTGACGTGATACTTTTGGAATCGAAAGTAGAACCTGAAATGTTTGAAGAAGTTTGGATTGTAGTGTGACTTTTTTATCTTCATTGTTCCAGGTAGCATTAGCACATACGGACGGTTCTCAATTTACAATCATTCATTTTGCAACTGTTCAAAGGTCCATCAAAATTTGAAAAAACCTGACTTAGGCTGGTCCTCACACCTATTATTGCCACACCATCCCCAGGTCATATGATTGAAATTCTAGCATGTATTTACAGTGTCCCAGGGTCACATGGTAGCCATTTGTGACTTTCCCAGCCAACTTCCAATGAATAGTCAGTGGGGAAAATCAGATTCACTTAATGATCACATGACAGCTGCAGTGATTAGGTTAACAACTGTTGCAAAAATTTGCAAAAATCAGGTTTTTGAGACCATTGCTAAACAATTGCTTTGTTTAGCAATGGTCTCAGTTGTAGTCATAAGATGAGGACTACCGGTAATGCTTCAAACCCAAACCAAATGCAAACAGAATAAAGACTCTTTGCATGGAGATTAAGATTTAGAAATCATTCACGGATTGAAACCATTATGAGATGGTTTCTTGGCCAAGTATGGCAAATTGGTGCCAGCAAATCTTTGGTGGGTCTATCCTTTTCCACTGTTTTGTGGAAAGGTGTATTTACTTAACATAACATAACATAACATCAGAGTTGGAAGGGACCTTGGAGGCCTTCTAGTCCAACCCCCTGCCCAGGCAGGAAACCCTATACCATCTCAGTCGGATGGTTATCCAACATTTTCTTAAAAATTTCCAGTGTTGGAGCATTCACAACTTCTGAAGGCAAGTCGTTCCACTTATTAATTGTTCTAACTGTCAGGAAATTTCTCCTTAGTTCTAAGTTGCTTCTTTCTTTGACCAGTTTCCACCCATTGCTTCTTGTTCTACCCTCAGGTGCTTTGGAGAACAGCCTGACTCCCTCTTCTTTGTGGCAGCCCCTAAGATATTGGAACACTGCTATCATGTCTCCCCTAGTCCTTCTTTTTGTTAAACTAGACATACCCAGTTCCTGCAACCGTTCTTCATATGTTTTATCCTCCAGTCCCCTAATCATCTTTGTTGCTCTTCTCTGCACTCTTTCTAGAGTCTCAACATCTTTTTTACATCGTGGCGACCAAAACTGGATGCAATATTCCAAGTGTGGCCTTACCAAGGCATTATAGAGTGGCACTAACACTTCACGTGATCTTGATTCTATCCCTCTGTTTATGCAGCCCAGAACTGTGTTGGCTTTTTTAACAGCTGCTGCACACTGCTGGCTCATATCTAAATGGTTATCCACTAGGACTCCAAGATCCCTCTCACAGGTACTACTATTGAGCAAGGTACCACATATACGGTACTGGTGCATTTTGTTTTTTTGGCCTAAATGTAGAACCTTACTTTTTTCTTGAGCCTGCTTATCTGATGTATTCAATCACATACATGATCTTGTTTCTTGGTTGGATAATCAGTATTCTCTGACTGAAGCAGTGGTGAAATCTGAACCGGTTTACTATCGGTTTGCAGGCTGTGCATGGGCGCTGTGCGTGCATGCACAGTGTGTACTACGCACCAAATGTGAGGTGCGCGTGCAGTGCAAGCCAAAAGGAGATAAGTAGAACAGTGCACGGGGGAGGGGGGGTTGATCAGCTGTGCTGCACAATTTTTTTTTTACTTTTAAAAGCATTTTTTTTACAACCTATTCGACCGAAGTGGTTGTAAAAAAATGCTTTTAAAAGTAATAAAAAAAGACTCTGACGATTGCACAGCTCAGCTGGGATCGTCAGAGCCTTTTTTTAACCTTTTAGAAGCATTTTTTTTTTACAACCTATTCGGCCGAAGAGGTTATAAAAAAATGCTTTTAAAAGTAAAAAAAAAGGCTTTGATGATCACATGGCTCAACTGGGCATGGGCAGGGGGTGGGGGCAGGGATTTTTGCTACCGAACATGTGTTCTCCGAACCACCCGCTGCCATCGCTACCCAATCACCCGATCTGGTCCGAACTGGGAGCATTTCACCCTTGAACTGAGGTTTCCTCTTGACCTGCGTTTCTCTACCTCAGCAATTTTGAAATGTGTGGACTTCAACTCCCAGGGTTCTCTGCAATTTGAAGTTGATTCCTAGTTGATTCAAACACTTTATTTGGTTCCTAGTATTCACACTTGCAAAGAAATCCTGGGCACTGAAATCTCTGTTTCTAAAAAGTTGAGAAAAGCTGATTGCAATTCAGTTGTGCTTTTCTTCTTCTCCATGCAGTGATCAATTTGATGCACTCTAGATACTCTCTGCAGAACTAATGCATAGACATAACTGTTCTCTCCTAGGCTGCTGATGTGCCACCCACTTCCAGTGGCCAGAGGAAGGGAGTTGCACATGAGAATGCTTTCTGTCTTAAGCTTTCCACTTTGCCTCATTCTACTACCGCCTACATCTGTCTCACTATTCCCAGACTGCCACTCTGTCACATGCATGGAAATTTATATACAGCCTAGAATTGTGACAGCGTAATAATGTTTGTAAATATATAGTAAACATAGGAACAAGTATATTTCTCCAATCTTTACTTTCCCCTAATATTCTATGCCCATTTCTATGGTTGTATATGATACATTTCTTGAAAAATTACTTTGGGAGGTAATTTGCATACAAATCCAAGCTAAATAATTTTACCATCTATTCTTAACACCGACTTATCTGGCTGTTAGCTTTTGCCTGATCTTGGACATATGCCGTTTAAACATAGTCTTATTTTAACAAACACAAGGAGAAGTCATTTTCTTTTCTTTTTTTGGTTTTATATAATTTAATGTGTTTCCTCACAAATAAAAAATTACTCAAATGTAATAATTTTATTTCAATTAAATCTAATTACAACTAAATTATCATTATTAATAACAATATACCATAACAATTTTAAAGATAAAATTTGGAGCTGAATTTTGCCATCGCTACTATATTTTATGGTTTTCCTTAGTGAATGATATTGCTATTAATAATTGTTGAAAAACAAATAGCTGCAGTGAAAAAACATAAAAAATTAATTGGTAGGCAGTATGTCCTTCTAAAAATTATTGAAACCAAAACGAGAGAATATGCAGTAATGGCAAAACTTACAATAGATATTCATAACAGAAGTTTGATTAAATTCAAGTAGGAATGAGTCCTTTAGACAGATATATTACATAGCAAGACAAATTGAAATACAGTTTTAGGAAAAGAATCAAGAGACCAGTTAGAAACACATTAATTGGTTAACTTGGTAATGTGGACTTCACTTCCCAGAATTCCCCAGCCAGCAAAAAAGATTAAACGGGTCAGGAAGTCTGTCTTGAGCCTGAAAGAAAGTTTTGTAGTTGCATTGTCACATCACCTATTACTGCTCCTGAATAAGGTCTTAAAAGCAGGGGTGAAATCCAGCAGGTTCCAACAGGTTCTGGAGAACCGGTAGCGGAAATTTTGAGTAGTTCGGAGAACCGGCAAATACCACCTCTGACTGGCCCCAGAATGGGGTGGGAATGGAGATTTTGCAGTATCCTTCCCCTGCCATGCCCACCAAGCCACACCATGCCCACCAAGCCACGCCCACAGAACTGGTAGTAAAAAAAAATAATAAGTACGACTGCTTAAAAGTCTCTTGAAGCAAAGTGCTGAGTAAATATTCCCGTGGTTCAGAGCTTAATGAGAAGTTGAGTAGTAGAAAATCCCTTCTCAAGGGGGGAAGACCAATTCTTAAGAGGAGAAATTTAAAAAGCAAGGAATGGGGCCATTTTAAGCTTTCTTTGTGGATTTACCTTCTGCTTGACTGTTATGGAAACAAACGGCGGCACCAGTTGGCTTTTGGTTCTAGTCCAGCTAACTTGTGGATCAGACTGCAGACAAAATCTTGTTTGGTTGGTTGATTGATTTATTAATAAGATGTGATTTCTAACTTGCCTTTCTAAGGTAGATAGTATTCAAGGAATCTGACAGAGCCACCAGTTGCCTTATATTTCTTGAATGTTTATTATTAACAATTTTAATAATAATTTAATAATTTTGAAAATATCATTGCCAGATGTAAACAGATTCCAGGTAAATCTGTCTTTGGCCTTTGACTGATGGTAACTTTGTCAATGCTGATGGTGTTCGAGTGGTGCTCCAGATGTTTTAGCATTGTACACAAGGCGCCAATTACTATCTGTATTACTTTGCTGTCTTTTGCCATGGTCATTCTACTTCTGGTTGCTGGACTTTGCATTCTGTTATCTTCTCGAGTTCTTTCTCTTCTCTTCTGCTCTCCAGGTACTGCCATGTCTACTACCAAGACTTTTTCTTTCTTTTTTCTTATCGACAGTTGTTAATTCTAGGATGTTGTACGGCAAGATACTTTTCTGTTTGAATTTTAAAGTCTCAGAGCACATTAGCTTTTAAAATTTCTATTACTTTGTCTTTTTTATGGTTGCACGAGTTCTGGCTTGCAGACAGGTGATATTTCTTGTAGATATGCCAATGCACCATTGTTGGTAGTTTGTCATGCTTTGTTTTTGTTTCTTGTACTTATTTCATATTTTGTACCTATACCATGAAAAGATAATCTGTTTCCCCAAAGATAATAATGATAATGTGATTCTGTCTGGCTATTTCCTCCTCCTCCTTTCCTGGATAATCTAGCAGCAGATTATTCTCTTTTAAAGATGAAAGGAAATGTACTTCTACTTTAAGTGGAGTCACTTCTCACAAGTTGAAAGACTACAGAGAATACAAATGCGTTCTGGTCATTTAGCAACAGATCCTGTATTGTTTCATTATACCACAAGCACTTGCATAAACATCTGGGTCTGATGAAAAAGATTTAAAAAATGGATTCTGTTGTTTATAATGGAAAAGTGATTTCCTGCAAAAGGGAGTTTGTAATTCTTTTGCAGCCGTTTTCTCACACAAATCCTGCTGAAGTGTCAGTTTTGTGAGTGTCCTGGACAGTGTCTGTCATGAATCTCTGTGTCAGGGTTCCAAGTAACATTCCCAACAAAAGAAATATTTTATCAGAGATGTCATATTGGCACATCTGGTAAAATGGAACTTTGAGGAACCCCAGGCCTTGGAGTCTTCTTTCATTTGGGTTATTACTTGGAACTCTGACACTCTGCTTTGTGTACTCACAAAAAGGGCCCTTCCTTGGGTAAATAGATTTGGACTGATAAGAAGGGATATGTTATATGCAGTGTATCTCAACCTTGTCATCTCTAAGATGTGTAGACTTCAACTCCCAGAATTCCTCAACATTGCTGGCTGGAGAATTCTGGGAACTGAAATCCACGCATCTTAAAGTCAACAAGATTGAGAAACACTGGTTATATGTATCGACCATTCCTTGTTTCTATGAATAAAATCTAAAGGCAAGAATAAAAATGAGCTGGGTTCCCCATTCTTTATTTTAAAAATAGCAAATAATCAGTCTTCCATGACAAAAAAATAGTAAATCACTAATTTTGTATAACTAGCTCAGATTTTTAAAATACTTCCTTTCCTTCAAGTGCCCAGGCCAACTCTGTTAGACCTCAAACAAGGAGAAGGAGGAGGAGGTGGTGGTGGAGGAGGAGGCGGAGGAGGAGGAGAAGGAAGCATCATCAAGCAACATCCACCTCGAAGGCTTCAGGTAAGATGCCTCTTGATCCCTAGTTCCTTCTCTTTCACACTGAAGCTGAATTTAAATTGCTGCTATCTTGTCTCTTCAAGCCACATCAGCAAATTCCAATGAGAAAAATCCACTCCCCAAGGAATTCTTGTTAGTGTTCTTCAATTTGCTAAAATCTCTTTGAAGGTCTTTTCTCCTTCTTCACTCTCCTCAATCCCCTCCAGCACCCTCTTCTTGTTGAGAATACTTTATGAGATCCTGCTGGATGCATTTTGCTAGCTTGTTGGGTCTTTTCATGTGGCCTAGTTTTGCAGAGTTAGAAGAATGCTTCAGCAATGAGTAAGATTAAAAGAAACTGCAAAAGATGTTTCATGAGGAACCTTCCATTCCAAATTTCGGGCAAAGTGGTAAGGCTCGGAATAAAAATTTTATTTTATTATTTATTTTTTATTTTTTTATTTATTTTTTTATTTATTTTATTTTGCCAATTAGGCAAAAAGGAGAGGAAACATAACTCCAAATGCTCCAATGAAAGATGTCTCAGTGGAAGCTGAAGAAGCCTTCTCTGATGAGATCTGTGTTACATCCTTAAGGGCAGGGTTAGGTTGCTACTGGTTCACCCGGTTTGGGAAAACTGGAAGTGGCGGTGGCGGGAGGCTCTACTCACCCGCCCAGACATCATCAAAAATGCTCTGCGCATGTGCAGAACCTTCTACACATACGCAGAACCTTCTACACATGCGCAGAAGCACCGTGCGCTCACAAAGCCCACATGCTCCCAATAACAAACTGGTAGCACCAGGATTTGAATCCCACTACTACTTAAGGGGAATTATATTCTATCCAGTCTGTAATTTTTATTGGCAAGTCTTCACCCAGAGGATTCACTGACCTCGTATTTTATTCATTTCACTTGTCAATAGGGCTCCACTTCTTCCTCCGAGATAAGTTCCACATAATTTACAAAAGGGGAAAAAACAAAGCCTAAATAAATGAACCAACAATTTTTTCAAGTAAGCTATAATATGGGCTCAGACCGCTAACAATATTTAAACTAGCCTGGGTTAAGCAGAAGACCTGGTCATCTTATTACAGTACAGCATGAAATGAGAAATATCACTGAAGGTTGAGAATACTTTATGAGATCCTGCTGGATGCATTTTGCTAGCTTGTTGGGTCTTTTCATGTGGCCTAGTTTTGCAGAGTTAGAAGAATGCTTCAGCAATGAGTAAGATTAAAAGAAACTGCAAAAGATGTTTCATGGGGAACCTTCCATTCCAAATTTCGGGCAAAGTGGTAAGGCTCGGAATAAAATTTTATTTTTATTATTTATTTTTTATTTTTTTTTTATTTTATTTATTTTATTTTGCCAATTAGGCAAAAAGGAGAGGAAACATAACTCCAAATGCTCCAATGAAAGATGTCTCAGTGGAAGCTGAAGAAGCCTTCTCTGATGAGATCTGTGTTACATCCTTAAGGGCAGGGTTAGGTTGCTACTGGTTCACCCGGTTTGGGAAAACTGGAAGTGGCGGGAGGCTCTACTCACCCGCCCAGACATCATCAAAAATGCTCTGCGCATGTGCAGAACCTTCTACACATACGCAGAACCTTCTACACATGCGCAGAAGCACCGTGCGCTCACAAAGCCCACATGCTCCCAATAACAAACTGGTAGCACCAGGATTTGAATCCCACTACTACTTAAGGGGAATTATATTCTATCCAGTCTGTAATTTTTATTGGCAAGTCTTCACCCAGAGGATTCACTGACCTCGTATTTTATTCATTTCACTTGTCAATAGGGCTCCACTTCTTCCTCCGAGATAAGTTCCACATAATTTACAAAAGGGGAAAAAACAAAGCCTAAATAAATGAACCAACAATTTTTTCAAGTAAGCTATAATATGGGCTCAGACCGCTAACAATATTTAAACTAGCCTGGGTTAAGCAGAAGACCTGGTCATCTTATTACAGTACAGCATGAAATGAGAAATATCACTGAAGGTTTGAGGAATACTTTAAATGCTATTTTTAGCCCACTTCTATACTTTCTTCCAAAATCGTAAAATAATTCGAAGCACTCAAGAGGGTCCTTGGGTTATGCTGAAATCTGACAAATATTGTGGTGTTTGCCCAAAATATTAAGCAAGTTTATGAATGCCCTATTTTATTTTATTTTATTGCCTCTGTCTTTCTCTATCAGATATCATAATGGAAACTTGGATAGGATCTACTGGTAGATCAGTATTTCTCAACCTTGTCAACTTTAAGATCTGCGGACTTCAGTTCCCAGAATTCGCCAACCAGCAATGCTGGAGCATTCTGGGAATTGAAGTCCACCTATCTTAAAGTTGGCAAGGTTGAGAAACATTGACCTAAGTAATATAGGATCTGTTCAGATGGACCAAAAGCTGTGTGTTCCTTGTATGAAATCTTACATAATTTTAGCATTTTGTTTTTATTTTAAATGGAACAATTATTTGTACATTTTTGTATTTTCAATCGTGCATGATGATGTTTAGCAGCTGGAAAGACTTTGACCTGTCTGCCTCCTCTCTTTTGCACATCAACAGCATTTGCAACATTTAAGGAAATCTTTAGCTTTGTAGTGTTACTGGCTGCCACCTAGTGACTGTACCTTGATTAGTAACCATTCTTTACGAATGCAAAAGGCAGAAGTTTCTCCAGTGGGAAAAATTCCATTGAATAATGTGGGATGTATTTGGGAGTCAATGTTTATAAATGTGCTATAACTTTTCTTTTGATTTGTCTCTTTTGTTGTAAGTCCATAAATCTGTTCAATGTAAGGTAGAGCGTGAAAGTCAAATTTTTATCTAAGGGAATACAACTATTCTTCTGTATCACACCTTGCATTTTGGATAAATAAATATAGGTTCAACATGCAATCCTTCAAAAGGTTGTTGGGAAATATACTACAAAGAGAAATGGCTGCCTGGCCAGCTCTAGGTAGTCCTTGATTTAGGATTGCAATTGGGACCACAACTTTGATTTCTAAGCAAAGAAAGTTGTTCCCTGAGTCACATCCAATTTTATGACCTTGTCACGGACATTAAGCGAATCACTGCAATTAAGTGAATCACATAGTTGTACACCCATTGACTCCGTTTGTCGAAAACTGGCTGGGAAGCTCCCAAATGGCAATCACATGACCCCATGACACGGCAACTCTGATAAATACTTGCCAGATGCCAAGAGCCCAAATTCTGATCACATGACCATGGGGATGCTGTAATGGTTGCAAGGGGAAGGACTAAGTCATAAGTCGCTTTTTTAATGCTGTTATAACTTTGAAAGATCACTAGATGAATGGTCGTAAGTCAAGGACTACCTATATCCCATTCTATGCTAACTGGCACTGAGTACCAAACTACATCCTTGTCTGATGGCAGAAACATTGAAAATTCCTGTATCGGAATGCCAAAAAGTCGTTGCACTTTTAAGCTCAGCCCCTCTTGAGAAGATATGAACCATCTTGATGTGTACAGAAAAGGGTTGAAGCTGACTATGCGAATGTCATCCGCCTAACCCACCTCCCTGCCTCAACCCTTAATCTTCACGGCTTGTGAAACATCATTGAAATGCCACAAATCGTTATAAGATGTAATAAATGCCCTTGAGAATGAAATCTAACAAGTGATAGTTTATTAGACTTTCTGTATATTGAGGATGGCACTTCATTTCTGAAATATAGGAGCAGAGATGGTATTCAGCCGGTTTGGACCAGTTCGCCTGAACCGATAGCAGAAATTGCAGGTGGGCCCGCCCCGCCCGCCCACCCTGGCTCTATGTCATCTTATTTAGGCACATTTTTGAGGCTGGGCGCATGCACAGAAGATGCGCATGCAAGCAAAGCACATGCTCAGAAGCCCAGGTGCATGTGTGGAAGGCAGGAGCGCGTGCAAAGCAAGCGTGTGTGCACGGGGCGAACCGGTAGTAACATAATGTGAAACCCACCGCTGTAGAGGAGATCAGGTCAGTAAAAAGGGGGAGAGCTTTGATCACATGGTGGTTTACTTTTCTTGACATCACCCCCATGGACACCCTGAGTGAAACCTTGAAGGCATCTCCTCTCTCTTTAGATTGTTTTGATCAAAGCAGCGTAAAAGCACCTGGTATTAACATATACATCTAAGTAAATTTTAAAACAATAACAAACAGTACACCGGCATTATCACCGGGGCACGCTGAAAACAGTGTGGTCATTTCAGGAAGTACAGTGAAGGTTTTTTCAATTCTTAAAAAATTCTACTACAGGGGTCTCCAACCTTGTCAACTTTAAGACTTGTGGACTTCAACTCCCAGAATTCCTCAGCCAGCTGGCTGAGGAATTCTGGGAGTTGAAGTCCACAAGTCTTAAAGTTGACAAGGTTGGAGACCCCTGTTCTACTACACACATTTTAGGGGAAAAGCACAACCTTTGTCTGGCCCCAAACTTAGAATAATAGAATAAAGAATAACAGGTGGAGGTATTCTAGTCCAACTCTCTGGTCAAGCAGAAGATCCTGTATCATTTCAAATAAATGGTTGTCCAGTCTCTTCTTAAAAATTTCCAGTGTTGGAGCACCCACAACTTCTGGAGGCAAGTCGTTCCACTGATTAATTGTTCTCACTGTCAGGAAATTTCTCCTTAGGAATGAAGAAGAATATATGTGTCCCAGGATTGGGTTGCAGGATCCAATCTGGTTCAGTCACTGGGACCAGCGTGAGTCCTAAAGCTCGAAAGACAAAACCTTTGGTCCCGGATTGGATCCTGCAATTGCTCCTTAGTTCTAGGTTGTTTCTCACCTTGATTAGTTTCCATCCATTGCTTCTTGCCCTGCCCTCAGGTGCTTTGGAGAATAGCTTGTATGAAAATCTCATGGACTGCAAATCTGCTCTTCAAGGGCATATTCAAATAGACTCTGCCACAGACATCAAGTTAGTGCACTCTGATTCCAGAGTGTTGTTTTACTCTTTTCTTGGCTTTGCAGAAATTGGAGCCATTTATTCTTGCAGACAACATCCCTGCAGCCAAATACCTGAATCTGCAAGGTGGGACAGTAACGCAGAAGGAAAAGGTAAATATTTAAAGAAAACTGGGGGTACAAAAACTGATTTATGAAATAAAGAAAGATGAATTTGGAATTAAAATTCAACACCCTTCTAAAAACAATGGGCATGCCTCCTCTTCAGTGGTGAAATCCAGCTGGATCTATCCAGCTTTCACGATACGGTAGGGCTGGCAGTGGGAGGGTTTTTGACCCTCTGTGCATGCGCAGAAGGCTCTGCATATATGGAGGAGGCACGCTCACATTTGCGATCCGGTAGCTGCATTTCACTCTTGCTACTCTTCCTTCTGCTCCTTCTTCTGCAGAGGGCCGTGAAAATATTTGCAGACCCCTCACATCCTGGACATAAACTGTTTCAACTCCTACCCTCAAAACGACGCTATAGAGCACTGCACACCAGAACAACTAGACACAAGAACAGTTTTTTCCCGAAGGCCATCACTCTGCTAAACAAATAATTCCATCAACACTGTCAGACTATTTACTGAATCTGCACTACTATTAATCGTTTCATAGTTCCCATCACCAATCTCTTTCCACTTATGACTGTATGACTATAACTTGTTGCTGGCAATCCTTATGATTTATATTCATATATTGACCATCAATTGTGTTGTAAATGTCGTACCTTGATGAAGGTATCTTTTCTTTTATGTACACTGAGAGCATATGCACCAAGACAAATTCCTTGTGTGTCCAATCACACTTGGCCAATAAAAATTCTATTCTATTCTATTCTATTCTATTCTATTCTATTCTATTCTATTCTATTCTATTCTATTCTATTCTCTTCCTCCACCATACAAAGAACACTGCTTTGTGATCCCAGATAGGTAGGAGGGATAAATATGGTTACATTTTTATTTGCAAAACCCAATGTGTTAGTTCTGTTACTTTCATATTTTAGAACTTCGTGCTTGACACTCAAGCCATTTGTGTGTGAGTGACCTATAGTGTCACCCAGCTATTGCTGAAGTAACATAAATCTTACCCATAGTACAGTTATTTTTATACAGTAATTGGGTGACTATTAAAAATTGCAATCAGTTGCTACTGGTGACCTCTCCTTATGGAGAATGGAGTTAGTGTCACAATTAGCCTACAGGGCTGTCACATGAATTGCAACTGCCTTGTCAACACAGCATATTGCTGCCAACCTAACAACATCCAGATGAGCCGGTATTCCAGCCTTCCAATTGGTAAACAACATAACCGTGAAAGTATTTCCATGTTGTTAGTTTGCAATCAATCTGTCAAGTTCGTTTGTATCTAAAGCAGAGGTGAAATCCAGCAGGTTCTGACAGGTTCTGGAGAGCTGGTAGCGGAAATTTTGAGTAGTTCAGAGAACCGGCAAATACCACCTCTGGCTGGCCCCAGAGTGGGGTGAGAATGGAGATTTTGCAATATCTTTCCCCTGGAGTGGGGAGGGAATGGGGATTTTGCAGTATCCTTCCCCTGCCACACCCACCAAACCACACCACGCCCACTAAGCCATGCCCACAGAACCCGTAGTAAAAATATTTGGATTTCACCACTGACCTAAAGTAACTTATTCCAATTTGGGCCCTTCCAGGTGTCTAAGCTTACTATTTCTATCTGATCATGGTGTGGCAAATGCTCAGGGATGATGGGAATTCTCTGTCAATTCAGTTAGGGAGAGTCACCTTATAGAAAGTCTTGAACTACATATCAAGAAATTGATTGGAGTACTTATCTCCAATTTATTGTCCTTTAAATGCCAGGCATTAAAAATACAGAAGCATTGGCATTATAAATGGAAGAAGGCAATCTAGACCAGCCAGATGTTTGATTTGACTGCCTTTGGTTCACTTCCTATGTTTCATTGTAGGAATAGGATATCTATAGGTGGAAATTTTTTTAAAAAGTCAAGTTGGTGGCTACACAGGCACAGCTCAAGTCCTGTTCATTTTTATGCCTACTGTACATACAATGCATATGAGGGTGGACAGTTGTGTAATCATGGTTGCCATCCTGACTTTAGATCAGGGGTCTCCAACCTTGGCAACTTTAAGACTTGTGGACTTCAAATCCCAGAATTCCTCAGCCAGCAAGCTCAGCAAGCTGGCTGAAGAATTCTGGGAGTTGAAGTCCACAAGTCTTAAAGTTGCCAAGGTTGGAGAATCCTGCTTCAGATGACTTAGAAAAGTTCAGATTGATGTAACATTGTCTCTGTATCTTTTTAAAAAGTTCTATGGTTACATCTGTTGGTAAAAAATCTGTGGTTTTAAATAGCTTAAAAGAAGACTGGTGACTTAAAAGAAGACTGGTGAAGACTGGTGAAGACCAGTAACACCGCTCCTGCGCAGACTGCACTGGCTACCTGTGGCCTTTCGGGTGCACTTTAAGGTTTTGGTTACTACCTTCAAAGCGCTCCATGGCTTAGGGCCTGGGTACTTACGGGACCGCCTGCTGTTACCGCATGCCTCCCACCGACCCGTACGCTCTCACAGAGAGGGACTTCTCAGGGTGCCGTCCGCCAAGCAATGTCGGCTGGCGGCCCCCAGGGGAAGGTCCTTCTCTGTGGGGGCTCCCACACTCTGGAACGAGCTTCCCCCGGGTTTACGCCAAATATCTGACCTTCGGACCTTCCGCCGCGAACTGAAGACACATCTTTTCATTCGCGCGGGGCTGGCTTAAATTTTATCAATTTTAAATTTTATCGATTTTAAAAAAAATTTAATATTAATTTTAATGGGGGTTTTAGTTTTATATATTTTTAAAGTTTTTTTAAGGCCAATTATAAAATAAGTTTTTTAATTTGTATTTTAAATTGTATATTGTATTGTCTGCTTTTACTTTTGGCTGTACACCGCCCTGAGTCCTTCGGGAGAAGGGCGGTATAAAAATCGAATAAATAATAATAATAATAATAATAATAATGTCACTGGCCTTTGGCTACCAAAATCCAGAGGATATTAGTTTTGTGCCATCTCGTGGCCATCCGGATTTTGGCAGCCGTGACCTCCCTAGTATATAAACTGGACAATGCAGTGATGTTCTCAAAAGAGTTACACAATCTTGGCTTTGTTTCATAAAAGGTTTTTTTATTATGTCTTTAAATCCTCCGCTTAACCTGGAAGGAACTAGAGAGAGGAGAGCACGTTGCTAGGCATCCCGCTGGAAGAAGGCAGTATTTACTCCAGATGAAGATGCTTGAAATAAGAAAAGAGGTAAACCTGGTGTTGGAAGAAATATCCTTCTGGGTTCAGTTCCAAGTGGGGAGAAAGACACTGGAAATATGGTGGCTGTTTGGAAAGATGGTTTTAATGGTGGACAGGATCAGATGCCTTGTTGATATTGGGTGAAGAAGAAAAAGGGCAGAGGTGATGAGAGTGCCTTGGTTTTATGCCCTTTCTGGGCCCCACCCTAGAGCTTCCTGTTCCTGTGTAAGAAATGCACTCTGATTGGTGGTCAGACTCCCAGGGGGCCATGCAGGGGCAACTCTGTAGGCTTTCCTGAGTCCCAAGCTTGGCTGAGTCTTGCTGGGTGATGTAATTTTCCCATACCATGTGATGAATTTCTGTTGCTAGATGGGTCCTATTATGTCCTAGAGGCCATGTCTTTTGTGTTGCGGTTCTGCTGGCTCAGGCCTTAATGAGACCTTTGACAAAGTGGGGGGGCTGACAAAGTGGGGGGGGGGGTTATTCCCGGTTTGGTCGGTTCTTACGAACCGGTAGTAAAAGCAGTGGAAGGTTCTGCCCACCCACCCAGATGTCATCATAGACGATCTGCGCATGCCATTGTGAACCAGTAGTCAAGGTAAGTAGAACCCACCCCTGGCTGAGTTTCTGGCTCCCTTTTAGGGGAAATATTCTGCCCTTTTAATAAATATTTCCTAAAATATTTCATTTTTCTAGGAGAGGGATGGGTGCTAACTTCCTACACTGGGATACTTTACTACTGGTGCAATATGATTGGAATATTTAAGGAGAAAAGCAAATGATAGAATAAATTGAAGGAGTTTCTGTTTTATGCACTGAATAGCAATTTGATGGCATGTGTTTTGTAGAAATTTGTATTATTGGTGTATGTATAGCAGTAATTGTTCAATCTATTTAACAACCTAGCTAGAAGCATATTAAACAGATGTTACTACACTAATCATGTGAAACTTATTCATTTGTATAGCAATTATATGTACATGTTTATTAAAACTTTATTTCTCAATTAACTTATTTTTTTTAAGAAATTGCACTTTAGAACTTTGTTCTTGTTTTTAAGATAAAATAAGAATACACTGTACTTTTAAGAGTATAACAACAGTGCAAACCTCTTTCATTTTTTAAAAAAATAAATAAACTACTGGCCATGATTTTCCACCAAGAATTCTCAGAAGTCTAGAGGTTTTTTGGTTTTTTTAAAGGTGATTAAAATTCTGCTGGCATTTTTGAAAAGAACTCCAGGTTCTTTCAGAAAGAAGAAGATCTCTTAAGCCATTTTGAGACCGTTGTGTATCTGTAATTTATAAGGAATTATTTATCAATTCAGGCAGAACTGAAAAGGCGTCTGCAACAGGAGGCTAGGCTTAATAAGCCCAAAATGAGGGATCTTCATGTGCTGGGCACTCTTGAGCATATGCAGGGAACTCAAAGCTCTGATGATGAAGACCAACACTCTACTGAGCATGAACAAACATTTAATGGAAGCCATGGTAAGTATCATCAAGGCAATCAATTTTTAAGCCAACGTCATTGATGCTGCTACAGGGTTATGGTGATTCCTAACCGTTTAATCTCTATATTGGCACCATCTTTGTTTTATAGTCTCCTTCTTAGAACTCTTTGTAAATCCATCTACATTGTGGTGCAGTGGTTAGAATGTAGTATTGCAGGCTAACTCTGCCTACTGCCAGCAGTTCGATCCTGATGGGCTCAAGGTTAATTTAGCCTTCCATTCTTCTGAGGTTGGTAAAATGAAGACCTGGATTGTTGGGGGTCAATATGCTGACTCTGTAAACTGCTTAGAGAGGGCTGTAAAGCATTGTGAAGTGGTATGTAAGTGTAAGTGCAATTGCTATCTTCTTGCACCACCTGCCAATAGATGTAGACCAATATAGGTAAAGGTAAAAGTTCCCCTCACACATATGTGCTAGTCGTTCGTGACTCTAGGGGGCAGTGCTCATCTCTGTTTCAAAGCCGAAGAGGCAACGCTGTCTGAAGACATCTCCGTGGTCATGAGGCCAGCATGACTAAACACATGGAACACTGTTATCTTCCCACCAAAGATGGTCCCTATTTTTCCACTTGCATTTTTTACATGCTTTTGAACTGCTAGGTTGGCAGTTGCTAGGTTGGATAGGTTGGACCCCATTATGCGGCACTAGGGATTCGAACTACTGAACTAATGACCTTTCAATTGACAAGCTCAGCGTCTTAACCACTGAGCCACCACATCCCCTACCAATATACTCAAATATTAATCATTGAACTATGACTGAAACAAGGATTTTGCATCTAGTAATCAAAGCTGCTCAGTAAATGATGCAGGAGGACGTCAGAACAAAAGATGCCCGTGAGCTCCCCTATAACTAAAATTAGAACAGGAAATACAGATTCCAACTGGGATGAAATTATTCCAAGGATCCAATCATAGATGAATTGTTTCTATTTTGTACTAGGCTTACAGATTGCATGCTGATTGACTTCCAGTATGGTAGAGATGACATAAAATATGAGGACCACATTGATACATTTTGTGTTTATTGCTTTTTAAGGGATGCTAATCCCATGCTTGCACATCAAGTGGTCAAATCCCTTCACCAAGTTACACAACTATGCAAAACTTTTAATTAGATATGTCATTTTATTGTCCAATTGTTTTTTCCGCTTTCCCATTCCAAATTATTGCATCGAACTCAGTGGTGGGATTGAAATAATTTAACAACCGGTTCTCTGCCCTAATTATTTCTTCCAACAACCAGTTCACCAAATTGCTCAGAATGTTAACAACCGGTTCTCCTGAAGTAGTGCGAACTGGCTGAATCCCACCACTGATCGAACTATTTCTCTTTTTTACTATACACATCTGTAATAAAAATATTTGATTTGACATAAAGTCCTTAGCCACTTGTATGGTACAGAATCAGGGATGTTGTAAAATTTGTACCATGCCATAAACTTTTAGAAATTCTACAATCTATTTCTGAATTGGAATAACACAGAATTCATTTCTACCTGTGACAAAGTCTTAGCATAGAATATGCTAGGTCAAAAAATGCCTAAAGAATGGCCATAGGCATGCATTCTAGAGTAGTTTCTCCCACTAACTGTACAGTAATCATTTTTAGAGAGATGCCTTGGGATTAACACTTGATTGTAGATTTTTTTTCCCCATTAGCTCTTCCTAAGTGGAAATGAGTCCTAAGTGGAAATAAGAATCTGTCAGTATGTAAGGGTTCATGAATTGGAATAGACATGGTAACAGGTCAGCCAATGGGGACTGTTTGGTGACCCAGACGGCTCGGAGCCTGGGCATGGCTTAGGTTCACTGATGCTTCTGTGATTCTTTAGCTTCTGTGATTATTTATTCTGGTTATGGATTCTGAGTTCTGGTCCTGGCTTCTGCTATATGGTATTGTATATAAAGAAGTTTCTTATGTAAACGAATCCTGCTGAATTGCTTACTTGTGTGCTGGTTGGATTGCTGTAAACTCTGACAGAATCTGCCTTTCCTTTTCTTGTGTTTGTTTCATAAAAGGAGACAATGATGGGTTTTTTGATGCTTCAAAGGCTAACAAATTTATCTTGGTTATTTTCACCACAAAAGACTAAAACAGCCTCTCGTACATTGATGGAAAAGCATGCCCTTTTGTTTCTGAAGAATGACACCTTTGGGAGAAAGCTAAAGGTCATTTTATTCAAGTGCAGTATATTGGGGGTGGGCAGTGTGATTTCAGACTTCAGGTGTGGAGCTCTGATATGTCTACTAGGATTCCTGATGCCTGATCTGTTAAAATATTTTAGAATAAAAAATTAGGCTGGAGTAACCAAGCCAAAGCACCACCTCTAGCATTTTATTTGAAGGAATGCTGTGGGGCCAACCTGATCTCCTTCAGAGAATTTGGTATCCCAACTCTCATAATCCATGGCCAATAAGGCCAATGCTGTCAATGGATTATGGTTTCTGAAGTGCTAGGTTGGGACTAAGCTGGACCAACTGGCACTGATCCAAGGTTGCTAATGCATCACAGTTCTTCCTGTGTATTTGTACAATATTGAAGCTTCCTTTGCTTGTTTTGTTAGGAGATTTGTGGCACCGAGAATTTCTTAAAGAATCGGGGTCACCTAAATCCCATCTGGACCAGAGGGACAAAGTGGAGACGTGGTTGTTGAAGCAACAAGCAACAACGGAGTCGTCTTCTGATGCTTCCAGCACTGACACCAATAATTGGAGCGATTGCAATGACAACTTTAGGAAACCTTATCAGAGGCCTGCTTTAGTGAGAACTAAGACAGAAAGGATTACCCTTTTTGATGATTTTTTTGATAAAGAAATTATATAAGTCAAGTATAAGACAGCTTTTAGAGATGGTATTCTGACATTATTCTCCCATTTATAGTTCTCCTAACATCTATCTATCTCTATTATCTATCTTTATCATCTATCTATCATCCATCCATCCATCCATCCATCCATCCATTTATCCTGTCTGTCTGTCTGTCTGTCTGTCTGTCTATCTATCTATCTATCTATCTATCTATCTATCTATCTATCTATCTATCTATCTATCTATCTATCTATCTATCTCTCATCTATCTCCATTTATATTTATTATTGCCTTAGAAAATCTATAGAGAAGAAAACAGTGTATGCCATTGTAGTTAATAATCAGCCTACATCACAGTATTGAAATCCCCCTGCCAGTCTAAATGCCAGGCAGCCTCTGAGTATGACTACATACCGGGGTGAAATGCTCCTGGTTCGGAGTGGATCGCCCGATCCGGTAGCGATGTCTGCAGGTGGTTCAGAGAACCGGTAGCAAAAATCCCTGCTCCCCCCCGGCCGCATGCCAGCTGAGCCGCGTGATCATCAGAGGTTTTTTCCTTAACTTTTAAAAGCATTTTTTCTTCAGCTGAAAAAATGCTTTTAAAAGTAAAAAAAAAAGGCTCTGATGATTGTGCGGCTCAGCTGGGATCATCAGAACCTTTTCAAAGCATTTTTTCTACGACCTCTTAGGCCGAAGAAGTTGTAAAAAAAATGCTTTTAAAGGGTTCTGGCGATCAGGCAACTCAGCTGGGATTGTCAGAACCCTTTAAAAGCATTTTTTCTACAAGCTCTTCCACTGAAGAGGTTGTAGAAAAAATGCTTTAAAAGTTAAAAAAAAGTTGGCCATGCCCACCCAGTCACATTACCCCCCCCAAGCCACGCCCACAGAACCAGTAGTAATAAATTTTACATTTCACCCCTGCTACACACCCTTCTCAAGCATAGGCTTCAGCACAGATTCTTTGGGAGATTCTATCCCCCACTCCTCCGCTTCTTATAGAAACAAAACAAAACAAAACCTTTGTTCTTTTAAAAGAAGAAAGTGAATTCTGGGAAACAGAGCAAGAAGTTATTGTCCTTGAGATAGGAAAAAAAGTGGGATGTACTGTCACTCCAACAGCTTTGATAAATAGCTGGAATTACCACAAGAGACTGCAACAGAGGACTTTTTGTTGGGATTCTTTTACAACTTATCGAGGAGATAAAGAAATATGTAAATATATTTGTCAAAAGCTGCATTAAATTATAATTTCTTTTGCCTTGCCTGCTTATGCAATATGCCTTGCTTATTATGCAATATGCTGTAGATTTCTGTACAAAAATGATTTCTGTACAAAAATAATTGCGTTTTATCATAGCCTGGAATCAGACATATTCTAGAATACCTATATCTTGATCTCTAAGTTCTTTTTAGTAATAATAATGGAAGGAAAATGTAGTAGAACAACACAACTTGTCTATTTGGAGAAGTATTCGTCTTTTTTTAAAAAAAATTATGTATCTGCTTCAACATCGATGTTTTGTATTTTGAATATTTAAAATTAAAAAGAACTATAATGTAGTTTTTTTAAATAAAAAAAATGCTTTTGTTCACCATTTGTGAGGTTGAGCTATTTTCCAAAAAGCAGAAGAAACCTCTAGTCATCTTTCCATTATAGAACAAGGAAACCACATTGTAAGAATTAATTCCCCTCCTTATCAGAGATTCTTTTGAAACCAGTCAGAATGACCCACTCAATAAAGACAAAAGGCATTACAAAGCTTCAAAAAAACATGCCTTGTCTTTCTCCTTCTTTAGGAGAAACCCTTCCATACTTCCACCTCTCACAATACTAGACAACACAGTATCAACAGTAGAAAGCTTTAAATTTCTAGATTCTATCATATCGCAAGATCTAAAATGGACACCTAACATCAAAAACATCATCAAAAAAGGACAACAAAGAATGTTCTTTCTGCGCCAACTCAGTAAGCTCAAACTGCCCAAGGAGCTGCTGATTCAGTTCTACAGAGGAATTATTGAGTCTGTCATTTGCACCTCTATAACTGTCTGGTTCGGTTCTGCAACCCAACAAGAAAGACACAGACTTCAGAGGATAATTAGAATTGCAGAAAAAATAATTGCTACCAACCTGCCTTCCATTGAGGACCTGTATACTGCACGAATCAAGAAGAGGGCCGTGAAAATATTTATAGATCCCTCACATCCAGGACATAAACTCTTTCAACTCCTACCCTCAAAACGACACTACAGAGTACTGCACATCACAACAACTAGACACAAGAACAGTTTCTTCCCGAAGGCCATCACTGCTAAACAAATAATTCCCTCAACACTGTCAAACTATTTACTAAATCTGCACGACTATTAATCTTCTTATAGTTCCCATCACCAATCTCTTTCCACTTGACTGTATGACTGTAACTTTGTTGCTAGCAATCCTTATGATTTATATTCATATATTGACCATCAATTGTGTTGTAAATGTACCTTGATGAACGTATCTTTTCTTTTATGTACACTGAGAGCATATGCACCAAGACAAATTCCTTGTGTGTCCAATCACACTTGGCCAATAAAAAAAATTCTATTCTATTCTATTCCACACAGCCATGTGCACATAGTATTGTGTTATTGGCAGCTGAACTTTCCTGACACTGGGTAAGGACTGAAAAGATGGGACGGAAGGAGCACGAGTGCTTGCAATCTACCCAAATAGCCTGTCCTTCCACACTTCCCTTTAATGTCTTATTGTTGGTAGGGTAATACAAGTAATGAAGGCTTAATTCTCCCAGACACTCCTGGAAAGATGGTGGTTGCAGCAGAAACAATTACACTTGTACTTCAAGGCAAGAAAGTGGGACTAGACTGGACAGTTCCAAAGAGCTTCTTGCAGTGGAGATTTAATCCTTTTATCTAAGCAGCTCAGCCTAGCCACTACAGTCACAAAAGTCTCTTTGACATTACTTGCTAACTGAGTTAGAGCAGGGGTGTCAAACTCAATTTCATTGAGGGGCCCATCAGGGCTGTTGTTGACTTTTGTGGGGGGGCTGGGCAGGTGAGGCCAACTGGATGGGCGTGGCCAGCTTGACTCCCCAAACTGCTGGCATGTTTCCTTTTCGCATTGGATAGACCAGGCTGAAGCCATGCTGGCCTAATCTTTCCTCTTTGCATTGGGTAGACTAGAACGGCCCCATGGGCCAGATCAGACATTGCGGGCTGCATCCGGCTTGCAGGCCTTGAGTTTGACATCCCTGAGCTAGAGATATCACACTAATAATTTTCAGGGACTTTGCTGTTAAAACAGAACTTTCATGTCCTCCCCAACCCACTGGAGAAGCAATATAAATTTGTCCTTAGCTGCTCCCAGTATTTTACATCTCATTCTAACAAAAATGTCAACATTTGAATCATTTAAATGATGATATGGTTGGTTGGATGGATCTTGGGTTGGTTCAGACTGTTCTGGGAATATCTGTCGCCTCTATTTTTGGCTTGGACTACAGGGAAAAAGAACCCTCTGTATTCTACAAAGGTATCAATTTGTATAAAGTCTGACCCATGCTTCATATAATGCTGGGGTGAAATACTCCCAGTTCAGACCGGATCAGCCAATCCGGTAGTGATGGTGGTGGGTGGTTCAGAAAACCAGTAGCAAAAATCCCTCCTACCCTCCCATGCCCAGCTGAGCCAGGTGATCATCAGAGCCTTTTTTTTTTACTTTTAAAAGCATTTTTTCTACAACCTCTTCTGCCAGAGGTTGTAAAAAAAATGCTTCTAAAAGTAGGAAAAAAAGACTGCGCGCCACAGCTGATTACCCCCCTGTGCGCTGTTCTACTTACCACATGCCTCCTTTTGCCGTGCACTGCACGTGCGCACTCGCATTTGGGGCGTGGTACGCACTGCGCATATGCACGCAGCACACATACACAGCCAGCGAACCGGTAGTAAACCGGTTCAGATTTCACCATTGATATAATGCCATTTAAGCATTTCATGGGCTTCTTATATGAATGTCTGATTTGGTCTTCTGAAGGCCATTTGCTGCCATTCAACATATGTTGATTTGAGGTATTTGTTTTTAGAATAGAATAGAATAGAATTTTTTTTATTGGCCAAGTATGATTGGACACACAAGGAATTTGTCTTGGTGCATATGCTCTCAGTGTACATAAAAGAAAAGATACGTTCATCAAGGTACAACATTTACAACACAATTGATGGTCAATATATCAATATAAATCATAAGGATTGCCAGCAACAAAGTTACAATTACATTCAGAACTGAGATGAAGTTGTTTAAAAATATGTTAGTTTCTCTTCCTAGGCAGGTGACCAAATAACTAGTAAACCTGTCCACCAGACTATCAATCATCTGAATGAGTGAAAAAACTCTTCCAAAAAAACTCTTCCCAAAAAACCCCAAACAAACCTAGCTGACTAGCTGGTGAGATGAATAGTTCAAGACAAAGCAACGGTGTCCTTCACAGGCTCCCTGTTCCTTCATCCCACCCCACCCTCTTCCTCCACACCTGATCTACCACTCTTTCAGAAGGCTGATATACTCATGTTCAGAAATATCCCAAGTGACAGGTTACTAGTGCAAAGCATCTCCAATCCAGTGAACTGTCACTCCTGCAACCTGAAACATAGCTAGAGACTCTGTCCAAAGTATTCTTCTGCCCAGCTGGTTACACTGCTTGGGTAAGATCCAAAGCCAGGATAATCTACAAATTGCTGGCCTTAAAGATCAGGCAAGCATATTTTACTGCTAACTCACATTGGAGGAATTCTTATTGACGTGACCATGAGTAGCAGCCCAAACAGAGTATCTGAAAGTACATTTTATTCAGTTGTGACTTGGCTAATGTTGAGAACTATCTATCTGATATCAGAAATGAGCAGATCATATCTATGGAACTGCCTCATATAATTCTGGGCTAGTAGGTGTACCTCAAACCCAATATTGTTTGGTAACCCTCTAACCTCTTTCTCTATGGACGTTTTCTCCAGGAGGTCCTTAAAGCAGAGATGCTAAATGTAGACCTGCATTGGTTATAAAGAATTAAAGATTGCTCCTGTGCAGTCGTGACCAACTCAAAGGAATGGTGCTCATCTCCAATTCTTAGCCAAGGGAGCCTGTGCTGCCTGAGACATGCTTCCATCATCATGTGGTCAGCATGAAAATATGGAACCCAATAAGTGTACCTATTTATCATGGTTTGGTTATAAATCATGCAAATCATAGTTCCTGCCACTGATTCAAAAAAAACTCAAAAATCTCTCCTCAGAAATTGTAGGCATGACATTTGGACATACAGTATTGTATGTGTTGTGATGATATTATGGATCCTTTTGGAATGGGTGGATGAGATTCAGGACAGATGAACAAATTATACGCTAGAATTTCCTGTTCCAAGATGAATTGGAGACTATTGAACGCGCATGTTTTCAAAGAAGAATGAAACAAAATAATGGAGAGCAGATCACTCAGTCAGTCATGATCACTGAATGGAATTTCTAATTTTGGCAGAACAGCCAAGAAAGATCTTTTAGAGCAGGGGAGTCAAACTCAAGGCCCCGCCCTAGAAACAACAAAGGACTGACTAAACCATAGTATCTCTGCTCCATTTTCGCCGGCAGTGGGTTGCAGGAAGCCATCACAACTCAAAACGAAGCTTAGGAGCCCATTTTGCTGGCAGAGCCTTCGGGCCACTACAGACCCTCCTGACACAAGTGATGCTGAGATGGCCATGCCCACCCTGGCCACACCCATCCCGGCCCCCCAAAGTCAAACACATCCCTGATGCGGCCCTGAATGAAATCAAATTTGACACCCCTGTTTGATGCTATTATTTTGACTCTTCTGCTTCTGCACAAGTGTATTTGTGCTATAAATAGGTAGTGTCATATTTACTCTTTACAAATAGTCCTTGAGAGTTATGACCATAATGGCGTTTGCTTATCATGGTCATAACTCACCAAACAGTTGTAAAACAGGTCATTTACATGACTGATCTGATTTACGGACTTTCTGTGGTGGCTGTTAAATGAGGTCATTAATAATGGTTCACTACAGGTGTTATTTTGCTGAAAAATGACAATAAAGACTATTTTTCAGCAAAAACATTGTAAAATGTGATCACATGACCAGATGATGGTGCAAATGGACATACAAGTTGCAGAGTGCCCAAAGTCACAAGACCATGAAGGGGCAACGATCACAACTTTAAATTCAGATTGCAAGTTTCCCCCAGGTAGGTGTGTTGGAACTTTGGAAATTAAACAACCAGTCGAGGACTACTTGTGTAGGAATTGTACTTTTGGGAAATGTATGTGCGAGATTTTTTTAAAAGATGTGGTTCCTCACCAAAAGTGTCTCAAGTTTCTTTATGGGAAAATAGCTCAATTTATACCACATGCAGAATCCACAATTAATAACTAAAGTTTCAACTTGGTAATACACTGAAGTTTTTTCCACAAAGAATTCTGGAATATTTTCATACCTAGTAACATTTTATATCATCAGTATGTATTTCCCACTATATATCTGCACATAGGATCCACCCCTCCAAAGGTAATTAACAGATTCGAACAATAGCAACAGAACATTGCCCAAAATAAAAATTACAGAACTGTTCTTCAAGGCTCAGGTTTGAAAGATCGGTTATATACCGGTATATTGCATGAACAAATGAAAAGAAGCTGTTTCAGAGTGAAAACATGGGATTTATTTTCCTTTAATAGATGTGAGGGGAACAAAAACCTAGAATCTTTTTTTTTTTTTTTTTTTGGAAAACAGAGAAAGGAGATAAAGTGTTTCATTTCAGAGAATCAATAAACAAGTATCAGAGAACTAAGCTCATGGAAACAGTTCCTTTCATGGCAAGAAGTGTTTGTAATGCAATACTGGCGAAGGAAAATGGAACCAAACCTCTGCTCCATATCAGATAAGAGACTTCAGGTTAAATAGTTTAGATGGCTTAGATACTGCAGGATGTCAGCTCTGTGTAAAAGCTACCTGAAATCTCTCCAGTCTCTTGAGTTCTTGATCTGGTTAGATCTGATTCCTGACCCGAGGGGATCTAATCTGAACATACAATTTTATTCCCATGGCTGCAGTATATTCGTCTAGAATGTTACTTTTCTGCCTTGACAACTGATCTGCCATTTAAACAATGGCAGAAAGATTATCTAAATGTGTGTGGCAGAGAAAAAATATGAGGCAAATATGCTACAAGATGAAAAGGAAAGAGGAGGATAGGGTTTATCTAATTTGAAATCGATATTTTGCAGCAGGCTGTTTGGTTTGGATGAAAGAGTGGGTGCTTTTAGAGTTAGGGTATTATCCGAGATTTGGGTGGCATAAATATTTGTGGTACAATAAATTTAAGGTCAATGTGGATTTTCCCAAATCCTTTTTCAACTGGACTTTCTGATTTTTCTTTGATGAAATTTTGCTTTTCATCCAAGAAGCTTCTTCTGCTCTGACTGAAGGAACCTCCAAGTGGCCTCAACAACTCTGTAAAAAGAATGCAAATAACCAGCTGTGTGCAAGGAGTATAAATCCTTCCATTCCCCACCATCCGGCCAGAGCTGAAGAAGCTTCTTCGATGAGAAGTGAAGTGTCTTCAAAGAAAAAAATCCAAAAAGTCCAGTTGCCTCTTGAAAAAAAGCACCTTTGGGACAACCATGACCTAGAAGATTGAGAATCTCTATAGACATCAATGTGGATTTTAAAAAACCATTATGTTTCATGTTCCATGTTGAGATTTTGAAATAGATACAAATCCAGGTTGTGCTGCAAAATACCTTTGTGACTCTCAGCACAAGAAACGTATTATAGAAAAAAAACACAAATGGCTTAGCTTATTGTTGCATATTGTCGAAGGGAATATAAAACCAAATTGTCATTTTTAAAAAAGTACAATTACTAGAAAGATTTAAAATAGAATATAAAAAAATCTTTGATTTTGAGCATTGTTAAGGCAGAGTTTGAAACTAAACTATATACAAATGATGGAAATGTTACTGAAAATGTACAAACTTTTATTTTTATTTATTTATTTATTTATTTATTTATTTATTCGATTTTTATACCGCCCTTCTCCCGAAGGACTCAGGGCGGTGTACAGCCAAAAATAAAAACAAACAATACAATATACAATTTAAAATACAAATTAAAAAACCTATTTTATAATTGGCCTAAAAAACTTTAAAATATATAAAACTAAAACCCCGTTAAAATTAATAATAGATAATTTAAAATCAATAAAATTTAAGCCAGCCCCGCGCGAATGAAAAGATGTGTCTTCAGTTCGCGGCGGAAGGTCCGAAGGTCAGGTATTTGGCATAAACCCGGGGGAAGCTCGTTCCAGAGTGTGGGAGCCCCCACAGAGAAGGACCTTCCCCTGGGGGCCGCCAGCCGACATTGCTTGGTGGACGGCACCCTGAGAAGTCCTTCTCTGTGAGAGCGTACGGGTCGGTGGGAGGCATGCGGTAACAGCAGGCGGTCCCGTAAGTACCCAGGCCCTAAGCCATGGAGCGCTTTAAAGGTAGTGACCAAAACCTTAAAGTGCACTCGAAAGGCCACAGGTAGCCAGTGCAGTCTGGCAGGAGCGGTGTTATATGGGAGCTACGCGTAGCTCCCTCTATAACCCGCGCAGCTGCATTCTGGACTAACTGAAGCCTCCGAGTGCACCTCAAGGGGAGCCCCATGTAGAGAGCATTACAATAATCCAAGCGAGAGGTAACGAGCGCATGAGTGACTGTGCACAAGGCATCCCGATCAAGGAAGGGGCGCAACTGCCGAACCAGGCGAACCTGGTGGAAGGCCCTCCTGGAGACGGCCGTCAAATGATCTTCAAACGACAGCCGTCCATCCAGGAGGACACCTAAGTTGCGCACCCTATCCTTTGGGGCCAATAACTCGCCTCCAACAGTCAGCCACTGCTGCAGCTGACTGAATCGGGGTGCCGGCATCCACAGCCACTCCGTCTTGGAGGGATTAAGCTTGAGCCTGTTTCTCCCCATCCAGACCCGTACGGCTTCCACACACCGGGACAGCACTTCAACAGCTTCATTGGGGTGGCCTGGGGTGGAAAAGTACAGCTGGGTGTCATCAGCGTACAGCTGGTATCTCACCCCAAAGCCACTGATGATCTCACCCAACGGCTTCATATAGATGTTGAACAGAAGGGGCGAGAGGATCGACCCCTGCGGCACCCCACAAGTGAGGCACCTCGCGGTCGACCTCTGCCCCCCTGTCAACACCGTCTGCAACCGGTCAGAGAGATAGGAGGAGAACCACCAATACACGGTGCCTCCCACTCCCAATCCCCCCAACCGGTGCAGCAAGATACCATGGTCGATGGTATCAAAAGCCGCTGAGAGGTCTAATAGGACCAGGGCAGAGGAATAACCCCTGTCCCTGGCCCTCCAGAGGTCATCCACCAATGCGACCAAAGCTGTCTCCGTGCTGTATCCGGGTCGGAAGCCGGACTGGAACGGGTCTAGATAGACGGCTTCATCCAGGTATTGGGGTAGCTGTCGCGCCACAGCACTCTCTACAACCTTCGCAACAAAGCGAAGGTTGGAGACTGGACGATAATTACCCAAAATAGCTGGGTCCAGGGAGGGCTTCTTGAGGAGGGGTCTCACCACCGCCTCTTTCAAGGCGGCAGGGAAAACCCCTTCCAACAAAGAAGCGTTGATAATCCCCTGGAGCCAGCCTCGTGTCACCTCCTGAGTGGCCAGTACCAGCCAGGAAGGACACGGGTCCAGTAAACATGTAGTGGCGTGAAGCCTCCCCAACAACCTGTCCACGTCCTCGGGAGCCACAGGGTCAAACTCATCCCAAACAGACTCAACAAGACGTGTCTCCTCTCCCTCGCTTGGATCATCCCAATTTCGGTCCAGACCATCCCGGAGCTGAGCGATTTTATCGTATAGATAACCACTAAACTCCTCGGCACGTCCCTGCAATGGGTCATCCCGCACCTCCTGATGAAGGAGGGAGCGGGTCACCCGAAACAGGGCGGCCGGGCGGTTATCTGCCGACGCAATGAGGATGGAGGCGTATGAGCGCCTCGCCTCCCTCATTGCCACTAGATAGGTCCTAGAATAGGACCTAACTAGTGTCTGATCAGCTTCGGAACGACTGGACCTCCAGGTGCTCTCTAGACGTCTTCTCCAGCGTTTCATCTCCCTCAGCCCCTCGGAGAACCAAGGGGCCGGACGAGATCTGCGCCGGGTCAGAGGCCGCAAAGGTGCGACACGGTCCAAGGCCCCAGCCGCGGCCTGGTCCCAGGCCGCAACTAGTTCCTCAGTCGTGCCGTGGGCCAGATCCTCAGGGAATGGCCCAAGCTCCGTCAGGAACCTCTCAGGGTCCATCAGGCACCTGGGACGGAACCACCGTATAGGTTCCGTCTCCCTGCGATGGTGGATGGCGGTTCGGAAGTCTAGGCGAAGGAGAAAATGATCGGACCATGACATCGGTTCTGTTACTAAATCATCTAGTTCCAGATCATTTAACCACTGTCCAGAGATATAAATCAGGTCCAGCGTGCCTCCCCCCATGTGCGTAGGGCCATTATTTACCCGAATCAGGTCCAAGGCTGTCATGGAAGCCTGGAACTCCCGAGCTGTAATCGATAACAAGCCAGCTGATGGTAGGTTGAAATCCCCCATGACTATGAGTCTGGGGGTCTCAACCGCCACAGTGGCAAGTACCTCCAACAGCTCGGGCAGGGCTGTGGTCACGCAGCAAGGAGCCAGGTACGCGATCAACAAGCCCAACTGATTCCTATGGCCCCACCTCACATAGAGGGATTCACAGCCGGCAATCTGAGGAACAGTGGCCTCCCTCGGCTCTAGATCTTCCTTAATGACAACCGCCACCCCCCCACCCCTACCTTGGGCCCTCGGCTGATGAAATGCTCGGAAACCTGGAGGGCACAGCTCAACAAGGGGAACCCCCCCCCTCTGGACCCAACCAGGTCTCCGTAATGCCCATAAGGTCCGCGGACTCCCCCTGAATAAGATCGCAAATCAGGGGAGCTTTATTAGCCACTAAAAGGGGAGCTTTATTAGCCACTTTATTAGCCATTAAAAGAAGTTTAATGAAATTTGAAATGGATTTTTGATGATCCTCCCATTATGCATATTACATATTATTTGGGGGAAATCATTTAGATTGCTGATAAATTAAAAACAATAAATCATGAAGATTTCATTATCTTTAGAAGTGGAGGAACCTTTCTATGGAAAAATAATATTCAATTGCTGAGACCTTCGTTTTGATTAGCATCCTTCCTATCTTCCTATAATCTTATGTTTTGGGAAGCTAAACATCCTTTCCTTACAGAGGAAATGCTAATCACAGAGTATTCTTATGCTTAAATACGAAGAGGAGCAACAAAGTGAAAAAAAAAGAACCTCTAGCACTTTGTAAAATCTTGGACAGTCCTGTCTATATTTTTCCTAATGCACTTATTGGCATAGGATTTTGGCACTCATTTCTTCGTTTTTCTTCATCCATTTATTAATAAAGTTTATTGGCCGCTCATCTTCCCATAGGGCAGGGGTCTGCAAACTTGGCTCTTTTAAGACTTGTGGACTTCAACTTCCAGCAAAGCTGGCTGAGGAACTCTGGGAGTTGAAGTCCACAAGTCTTAAAAGAGCCAAGTTTGCAGATCCCTGCCATAGGGTATCTCTGGGCAGTTTACAATCCTCAAAATATGTCTTATACATGTACATTTAAAACCAAATAATTAAAATCAACATTAAAACCTAAGGACACATGGAGAGGGCGGGTGGAGGTGGAATCTGTTGTTACTTGATCAATCACCTTCACTGTGATTCAACCGCGGGGGCCCGAAGGCAACTGGCAGAGCCATGTCTTTAGGCCCTTATAAAAGGATAGGAGAACAGGTAGAATACATTGGTATTCTAAACAAACTCTTTCCAGAAACTTAATCATTATCATCATCATTTCTCGGCTGAGAATTCCATCCTGGCATCTTTCTATTATGCCACTATCCTTGTGACCTCTCAGGTCAAAATAAATGAATTAAACTCAGATTTAACGTTGTCTATTCCTGTCCTGATTTTTTTCAGTACAAAAAAATAAATAAGAAAATGAAATAGAAGGCATGTGTTTCTTCAGCCTAAATGTGAGCCACCAGATTTGACAGCTCTTAATGATTGTGGAAGGATAAACTGCCCTGAAACAGAAAAAAAAATGTTGTGTGTGACTCTCAAAGTCAAAGTGTTTTCTCTAAGGTGCTGTAATTGTCAGATGTCCAGCTTAGGCACATAGATAAAGGCAGAGAAAAGGAAAGAAAATTTGAGGCCCTTAATGCCTGCAAGCCGGAATGTAGGATCTGAAAGGAAGGGAGTCAGAAGATGTCTCCTTGCAAAGGTGTTTTGCTTTTGCTCTTCCTTTAGGACTCAGCTAGAATCATGCCTTTAAAAGATTTTTGCTGTTTGCTTGACTGCCTTTAGGACCCAACTAGGAATCTAAAGGGGAGTCCTAGTTGGCTTCTGCAGGCAGTTAGACAAACGGCGAAACACTTTGCAAGGACCCAGCCTTTGCCCCGTTTCCTGCACGTGCTGCGCTCCCCAGCCGGCTAAACTTTTTTGAGCTGAACTTCTTCTTCAGTCCCTCAAGGCAAAAACCTGCACAAAGAGTTTCTTTGCTTGCTTCATTCCTTTCTTCTACTCTTCAGCTGGATGGAGTCAAAGTAACTTACAGATTTTGTCATCCTCTTCCCAGGCTTGCAGTGATTTAGAACAGGGGTCTCCAACCTTGAAAACTTTAAGACTTATGGACTTCAACTCCCAGAATTCCTAAGTTCCCAAGGTTGGAGACCCCTGATTTAGAAAATGAGGCTTTTTAAAAGGGATAGAGATTGGAAATCAGAGGCAGAGAGTTTAGTTTCAGCAACTAATTTGGGGAGAGGGCAGAAAAGTAAACAAGTCTATGCCTCCCAGCTTCCCACCCCCACCCCCCCATTAGGTTCACATCTATTAAAGGAGAAAGATTACCTGTGTATATAGTCAGCCTGAGCCAAGTGTGCTAACGGGCAAATAAAGCAACAGGACCACCTTTTCTGACCCAGAATTTTCAGTAGACATTGAGATCACAAGCCCCAGAATTATTCATTAGAATGCATTTTATCTAGGAATTCTGGCATCCTTTGGCTTTTTTAAAAGGCACAGTGGGCCTGGGGGAACCACAAATGGAGATGGAGCTAATCAAGTGGCTGATTTGTGTTGATACTGCCATGGGTGGTGGAGGGGATTATGGGTTTTTATTATGGGATGAAATTTTAAATGTTGTAAGCTGCCTGGAGTCACCTTTGTGTGAGTTAAGCTGCTAAATAAATTTGTTAAATAATTGATAGTTCCGTTCAGGGGTGAAATCTAAAATTTGTTACTACTGGTTCTGTGGCCGTGGCTTGGTGGGGGGGGGCGTAATGTGACTGGGTGGGTATGGCCAACTTTTTTTTTTTACTTTTAAAAACATTTTTTCTACAACCTCTTTGGCAGAAGAGGTTGTAAAAAATGCTTTTAAAGGGTTCTGACGATCCCAGCTGAGCTGCGCGATCATCAGAGGAATTTTTTTTATTTTACTTTTAAAAGCATTTTTTCGGCTGAAGAAAAAATACTTTTAAAAGTAAAAAAAACCCTCTGATCATTGCACAGATCAGCTGGGGCCAGGGGAGGGGGGGCAGGGATTTTTGCTACCGGTTCTCCAAATCACCTGCCGCCATCACTACCAGATTGGGCGATCCGGTCCAAACCGGGAGCATTTCGCCCCTGGTTCCATTGTTGTTAAAGGAAGCTAGATTGGAGAAGCATTAGAAAAGGGTGTCATGGGATAATGCATTTGGCTAGCGTGGTGCAATCCTAACTTTGCTTTTTCAAAAGTAAGTCCCACTAACTCAGATGCAGGCAATTTTTTTACAGTTTTTTTTTAAAAATATAGGCCTTTGAGGCCACTGGGAGCACGATGAACAATCTACTGTACATTCAGCTTGCTTTGTATTTTATTCTTAAGAATGGATAATTAAAGGACTTAAGTTAGTAGGCCTAATTTCTTAAGTTTTTATACATCCGTAAGTTGCAAATATGTGTTATGATCAGCTGTCACTAGGGATTTTTGTTATAAGTGCACAACTGAAATCCTAATGATGAAGGGTGAAGATATTTCATTCACTTATGCTTTCACATAAACAAACAGCAGAGATTTACAAACTCATATTCTTTCTTATAGACTAGTTCATCTCGTAGTTTTAATATTTTAAAATAGGGAAACAATCTTATTATCAGATGATACTTGGCAATTCTTAGAACCTGTAGCATGAACTTGTAACTTGTTGCCAAGCCTTGTTTCTTGAGTCAACAACTAACTGTGGTGTGTGGTTTTTCAGTGTAGGACAGATATGTTTGTGAACTAAGAGGCCAAAATTCCTTTTATTATGGTAAAATGGATAACCTGGATCCATTTGTACAAACTCAGTGTGATTGTGGTAGTAGTAGCAAGTCTTCTGGTGTATTTTTCTTTCTTTAATTAGGCAAAGATACTTTGTATATTCACTAGAAACTGCCCTGTATTTCCACAGGTTCTGCAATGTAGAATTACTATTTAAATGTTATCATACAATCACAAGAAGTTATATACATTTTGCTTAACATTTGAATTTTAAATGCTGAAAGTCAATATATTTGACTGAACTGAGTAGAAATGTTGCCACATATTTGAGAAAACATAATACTGATGAGCAGTTCAAACCAGTATGTATGAACATGGTTATACCGTATAAATAACAATAGCTACTAACTGGAATAGCTGTATATTTCCCAATTTTGCAAACCATTTAGCTCAAATGCCATGAGTTGGGAAGTGAAGAAAGGTACCTCTGTATGGTATTTAAACTTCCAGTCCTTCACCAAACCCATTTTTGCTTGTATCAGCAGCAGAATATCAGATTAGACTTTGTATGCAACTTCATTCTATCTTCTCAGCTACTTTCATTTTAGCACTTGCATAAGAATTTGGGGGGGGGGGCAGAAGAGTGAGGGAACACATAGACAGAAATGTTTATTTCAGATCATCCAGCCTTAAATCTATCTTCTGATTGTCTTATTTTTTTTAAAAAAAGCAATGAGTTTATACTGACAGTCAAAAAATAATGTGGTATACAACTTTTCTTCGAGGTTTTTCCTAGTCTGAAATTTAATTTCTAATTATTTCATATTCCTATTTAACAGAGGTATTTTAAAGCAGTCAAGCCTTATGAATTAAACAATAAAGATTTTTATTATTGATTTAAATCTTAGGAAAAACCCTCCTAATATAACACATTCAAGTACCACTAACACATTAATCCAGAACATGGAAGCCAAAAAGGAATGAACACAAGAATTCTCCTGAAAACAATTAATACTTAAGGGCATTCTCTAATTTTCCTGGTTCACTTGCAGGGTACTTTTTGTTTTATGTATATAAAAATGTAAGTAATTAAAAACGAAGCCTCCAGTCTGATGTTATCACAGGACTGTGCATCACAATTTAGCATCATTGCCCCACTCTCTATACATTTCAATTCATTGCAAACTGGGCTTACCTGGTGGTTTAGAAGGACTTTCTTCAGTCTGACACCTTCCAGGTGAAGTAAATATAGCCAACTAGGAAAACTGGACTAAAGCTAAAAAGGGCATGGTTAAAATATTTGATGGTGCTCAGAATTCAATTATCTACTGTTCAAGCCTGATGCTGTAAACTGGGCAGAAAGTTGCTAAGAACTCAAATTCAACCATCAAGTGGATGAAAGAAAAAAGGGGAAGCAAGCTATACAAAATATATCAGGAGATAAGTGCCAGTTTTAAATTAAAATCCTTTATTTTTTCCCAAATACAATTCACAACTTATACATAGTGGGGGAGATGCTCAGACTGTGCAAAATAAGGATGGCCTTCCTTTAAATTTGCTAAACTATCCA
Source organism: Ahaetulla prasina (assembly GCF_028640845.1). Lineage (NCBI taxonomy): Eukaryota > Metazoa > Chordata > Lepidosauria > Squamata > Colubridae > Ahaetulla > Ahaetulla prasina. The sequence continues at coordinate 349,013,157 of NC_080539.1, read as the reverse complement.
GAATGGGTATTCTTCTCCAGAGGGGGACTAGAGGTAAAGTCCTTTCAAATTTGCAGTAACTTAAACCGTTTTATAAAATGATCGATTGAACTTAACATATTACATAGTAAGGCAAACTTGAATTCTGAAGGGTTTCCTATCAATAGAAGAAATTTTTTCCCATGAGTTACTTGGGATCAATCTTATGTTTTGCTTTTATATATTATATACTAATGCTGTCATTGCTGAACTGCCAAAAAGAAGTGATTTGCTTTACATATTGCACTGACAGACAGAAGTACACAGTGTAACTGGTGAAAAAGAATACAAGCTCATGTAGTAGATTTTAAAAAGAGGGAAGAACTCAAAACCAAACTTTGGACACTCCTCTGTCAAATGATTCAGAAAACAATTAAAACTGCAAGAGATTTGACTTTTCTAAAATAAAAAATAAAGTGAAAGCAGCTAAAGAACAAACATGGTATTGTGGTTTGAAATTCATTTTCAAGACCAAGAACTGAAGACCAAAGCATTTTTAAAACATGGAAGATAAGCATGAGTCCAAGCAGAATTTAAATTCATTCAACTGTTTAAAAATAATGGTTAAAATAATAAAAGTTAATTCAGATTACATTAATTTGTTGTTTGCTTTTTAAAAAGATCCCTCACTCTCTTTAAAGGAAAAAGTGCATCAGACTCCCTTTTAGCAGCTACTCAAAATTGTTCTTTTAAAAAATAGCTTAGACTTTTTACTGTAAGATAAGGGCTTCTTAAGCCCTCACACGGGAGTTCTGTCCAAATGATAAATGAAATAATTTATTATCAAATCCAGAATTTAAATAAAAGCCATTCTTGCAAAGACAAAAAAAAAATCAAGAAAAGAAAGCATGCACTCAAATTAGCAGTGGAGACAAATATACGTATTTCTACAGGCACTGGCAGACGCAATTTAATTGTTACCGTTACTCGATGTAACACACACCCCACCCTACAATACATTTTTTTCATTCACTAATCACTGAGGTACCAATATTTAAGAATGGAAACTTCAATATTGAAAAATAAAACCTAAAGTTGAAGTATTTTTTATTTTCCCCAGGGAAAAAAAAACTATGGTGAGATTTGTATGAAATGTTAGTATACTTATAGAATTTTACAATTACATTGGCTTTTCTTTCTCTCTTAAACAAAAAAAAAAGGTTGTGTTCTGTATACACAGGTTCTTGATAAAATGTTCACCATTTATATAACAGGAGTCAGTAGACTTGCAAATGAAAAGAGGAGCTCTTGGCTACCTATTGGCACATCTTCCTGGTTACCAAGAGGATTTGAAGTCTGAAACAACCTGTTGTAAATTCAGAACAAGATGCGCCATGCCACACAGTGCAACAATTTAGGTGCAATGCTCGATGAGACACTCACAAAGAAGAGCTGTATGGAAGTTATTATGTCCAACTGCAAAGCAATTCCACACAAATTGCATTGAATGCAAAAAGATGCTGCTGTCATGTTTGTTGAGAAGTCCTCCAATTAACGCAGCCAAAGTTTAAGACGCAATGCATCAACTCCATTTAAATAGTATCTGAACAACCTCTTGTCTCGCACAAAGCCAAGATTTTCATAAAGTTTCAATGCAGACTTGTTCGTGATCTCAGTCTCCAGGACAACCTGAAAAAATAAGACATATTTTTTAATAGGAGGAGTTTTATTTTTTTGCTTTTTGATTTATTTGCAGGATTTATATGGCTGCCTAGGCTCATGTAGATTTTAGGCAGTTCACAACAAACCATAAAAATACAAACAGAAATACACTTCCCACCCAGGTGCCAAATCAAACGGTCCCCAGCTCAATCCTAGTCCAACACCTGAGTTCCTAGCCCAAGTTGAATCGCATATTAAAGTGAAAGCAAGCTTGTTGACCAAATGTTATAGCATAGCTTGCAATTATTTATACTTACAAGTTCCCTGGCATTAAAAAGACATTCCATAAGATTCTTGAACTCTCCCAGAATCCAGGATCCCAGAAGTTGCTCTCTTTCTGTGTTTTACTATCAACAATCCTTAGAAGGATTGTCATATATTTATGTTATTTATTAAGGTATTAACAAATCATGTACTAATGATGCTTAGATGCGATTTTGGAAGAATTAGCCTTCTGAAAATTGGGATATAAATAAGAAAATAAATTATAAGCGATCTACAGTTAGCTCACTATATTCTCAGCTTAATTTTCCACAACTATGCTAGTTAATGACTGCAATAAAATTGATTTAATAATGTAATGGCTTGTGAGGATAAAAATGGAGGAAGCAATTTGCATGCTGTCCTGAATTCTTCAGAAGAATGTTGGGGATAAAGATACAATAATTAAAAGAATAATTTTGACATGTACAAACTTGCAGTTAGATTTTTTGAACAAAGAAAGATCCTCCATTTTTAGAACTACAAAATTAGACAATATCCTATGGCAAAGTTAATCCAATTAAAATGATAAATACTTAATGTGATTATCTCACCCAATACCATACCATACCATTAATGTCAGTTAGGAAGATCAGTCTGCATTACTACTGATAATTTTGATTCACAAAGCAATGAGGAAAAGTAAGGCAGCTATAGTAATGTTGCTCACAAGAAATGTTTCCCTGGTGTTCATTCTTCTTGCAGAAAATATTGGAAGATATGCTTGCTTGGGCAGACAACTAATCTAGAACCAGACTCTGTATTTATACTTGCCAGACATTTTTTCTGGGTTTGCTTTTCTGATTTGAAAATTAGTATTTATTGTTTGTGTTGGTTTCACTTAACAACCACAAAAAAGATGGTTGCAAAATCAAATCCAGTCACATGATAATTTGCTTAATGACTGCATCATTTAGCAGCCTAAATTGTGGCCCCAATTGGTCAAAGACTACCTGTACACTTTAAATTCTTGAGAGTAAATCAGAAGTGGAAAGCCATTTGGCAAAACATTGCCAAGAAAACTACAAGGACTTCTCCAGGTAATTGCTAGGAGTTGATCTGAAGGCAAAAAATTGCAAAATGTTCTATTAAATCTACTAGCATAATTAATTTTATGTGTAAATAAAAATGGTATTATAAGAAAAATACCATGAGTATAAATAAAAGCAGTATTATACATTTCATATTTTTTTTGCTAGTAAAAATAGTTAGACCTAAGGACCTGAAACTCTGGATATTGCTACTAGAAAACTAAACTCTCTGAACAAGTCCTGCCAAATCACTTGTTCTTTAAGGAGCAATTCAATGCTGACATTCAAGTTTAATAGTATTCTGAATATTTCTTGCTTTCTAGATACTCAAGAAATGTGAATTTCCAGTAAGGCTTCCCAAAAATAAGTTATTATGAAGAATCACTTCATAATAATTTTGACTAGTTTATTTTATAAGTTTGTGTTCAATTTTTTTTTAAAGATGGAAGACACAAACTACCTTTGACTTGATTTTTAAAAATAAAGAAAGTACAAGTCAAGAAAGTGGAAATAGGACAGAGTGGGGGAAAGTGGTAATGCAAACATTCTTAATGTTAACACTGACTAAAGACGAGTTAGTTAAACACATCTCTTCAATTTTAAGGATTTTAATAAACTTATAGAGCAGCCTTCCAGCTCTTTTTATTCCTTCTTTCCCTCAGTTGCTATTGATCATCAAAGACTAGAATATCCCACTAACATGTCCCTGCAGGATCTGCCCTCCCTCTGCTCAACTATTACTGCTAACCATGGCTTTTTCTTGCCTCACCCAACTCCACAGCTGTTTCTGCATGGAATCACTGTGTTTTGTCCCACAGCTGCAACTAAATCCCATTTTATTACATATATGAACCAAATCACTTGGAATGTGTTTTTAGTTTACTATCTAAAAGCAACTCTTTTGGCACACCAATTTTTTTTCCAATTATGGAACGTAATCATTCTTTTTTATGCATTTGTAAGACTTTGCCTTGAATACTATGTAAAATTCTGGAATCACACTGTTAAGAATTGAAAACAGATCAGAAACAGATTCAGGGAAGAGCCATGTTGATGATCAGAAGATTTAGAAAACCAATTCCTATAAGATTAAGAGATGGATTTATTTAAACTTAAGAAGACAGGAGTGAAGGAAATTACGATGGCACTCTTCAAATACCTGAAAGGTATATTATTTATTTATTTATATTATTTTTAGAAGATTAAATCAGGTGCCTGGAGTTCAGGGGATGAAATAATGAATTCAAGTCACAAAAGGCAGATTCTGATTAAATGTTAGGAAAAAAACACCAACCATAAGAACAGTTAAATTGTGGAACTATGTACCCAGAAAAGTGGTGGGCTTTTCTTCTTTAGATAACTTTCAAGTGAAGGGCCGTGGATAGCTCAGGCTGTAAGGAGCCTGTTATTAGAACACAGTAGCCTGCAATTACTGCAGGTTCAAGCCCGGCCCAAGGTTGACTCAGCCTTCCATCCTTTATAAGGTAGGTAAAATGAGGACCCAGATTGTTGGGGGGGGCAATAAGTTGACTTTGTAAATATACAAATAGAATGAGACTGTTGCCTTATACACTGTAAGCCGCCCTGAGTCTTCGGAAAAGGGCGGGATATAAATGTAAATAAATAAAAAAAAAGTTAAATGAGGCAATCTGGATTCCTCTAGTGAGTAGGAGATACAAATTTATGACTTAAATGTTCTCTTCTAATACTATAATTCTATGAATGTAGAATATTTGCTCTTTCACTGCAGTATCTCTATTAATGGACTGATAGAAACCTTTCTGATTGTATTAATTTGCAATTCAAGTTTTGTATGTGCTAATTTTCTTGGCTGTCATTTGCTACTTTATTATTTCCAGTATTCTTTGAGCTTCCTTGTTTCTAAATAGTATTTCTTGATTAGGTATTATTTAGTGGTGGTCTTCAGTTTTTTAAAAATCTGTTCTAGCTTACTTGCACCTGATCTCAGTTTGCTAATCTTATTTTCCAGCCTGATCTTCCATTTTGGTGGTGCACTGGCTTTTTTTCTTCTTTGTTGATTTTGCATCTCAGATATTCAGTTATAACTGTAGATGTGCTGTATGTTAGTTGGTTTGTTTCATGCAGTGAGCTGGTGCTTATATTTAATATTACAGCATTGGCATCTTTTAATGCTTATGCTAGCTGTTTCTTTGGAACAAGCTTCAATGCAGGCAACCTTATTCTATTGTTTTTTGTGCTGTTCTAGATGCTCAGTTATCCTTTGTTTCAATTCTTAGTTGAAACAGTTAGAGGGCTTTGTTCTTTCTGAGGCAGAATAGAGGGTACCTGGTTTCCTAATGAAAACAATTCTATAGCTATACTGGCTTCCGCTAACTGCCAACTCCCCTTAGTTTGCCTTTATAGTCTGAGTTACTTCTGGCAAGGCTTTGATTTCTTTGTCCTGGGTAGACTTTTGCAATTCTTCCAATTCTGCTTCTGTGAATACTTTATTTTATATTATAAACTGATGTTGATCTGCTAGCCTTTGTTCTGTTGTTTGTTTCTGGATGATGTTCTTTCCAGAACTGGTACACTCATTTCAAAAATTCTCTTGTTGGACTTAAACTGTAGTAACAGATAATTATTTCTTTGTTTTCAATCACTGAATATTTGTGATGGGTAAACACCTTTCCTTCCAGTAGTTCTGCAGCTGCTAGCCCTGCTTGCTCAGCCAACAATCAATCCTGAGTCCTGCAGCTTACGTTTCACCAGATGGCCAGGAAATCCAACGGGTGACAATGGAGCCACTATGGGTTTCTGTAATTTACATGCTACCTCATTTACATGTACTATATCCCCAAGGTATCATAAACTTTTACTGTACTATGCAAGCTCAAATCACTACTTTAGGTCACTTATATTACTATCTAGATCTGTTTAGGGTTTATGCTCATGTAAAGACAGATTTCATGTATTTTTCTGTGCAGCCCAAAGAAGTCAAATTCATTCTTTGGAGTCCTAGAAAACATTCAGTATGTTTTTCTGAATATATTTTACTTAACCGAAACCTCGCTTACATAGTAAACTGCATTTGGAAAAATAGCCTTCAAGTGAAGCAAGTGAGAAAAACAAAGTTCCGTCAAAGAAACAACATAATTACCTCATCACAATCTCCTTCTACCATGGCGTAAATAGCTTTCTTAACCAAGTTTGTACCTGGAATACAAATAAAAAACAAAAAATTTAAACTTCAAGTACAAATTATTACAGCATGAACTGGTCTGTGCCCTGATCTTCCAATACATACATAATTTAAGAAGTAACAATTAGTAATATGATAGTCTACACATTTTTAAAAAATTGTCTCGTAAGCGAGAGGGAAGGCAATCTAAACACTCACGTCTTTATGTTAGCAGTTTCCAGAGGCAGTGTCACTTAGCCTGCCACAACATAGTGTAATGTAAGTAAGGGAACCAATGGGGTACAGAATAAGCTAATAAAATCATGCATTTTTCTTTCCTTTAATGGGTTAAATTTCTGTCCCCAGTTCTCCTTTTAACCTGTGAATCTCTTATATGCAGCGGTAGCTCACAAGAGAAAGCAGCCAATCTAAAGAGAATAGATTTCACAAATATGAGGCATGTTTGTCTTGTCTACATCACTGCAGCAGAACTGTATGAATAGGGTCGGTAATGAGTTCAAAGTGGATATCCACAGAATAAGGACTCATGAGCTGCACATAAGTATATGACAATAGCAGAGTGCTTCGTTTTAAAAAATATTGATTAAATTAATTGCCACAAAGAAAGGCAATTGTATGCAAAAATATTTACCTCAAAGCAATAGCTAACTGAAAGTGTATTACTTTCAGAAGACTTCAAAAAGATGCAACTGCTATTCTTACCTATGCCTTTTCTTCTGTATTTGGAATCCACCGCTAACATGGCTATATAACCTCTACGAAACATCTTTTTGTGCATGTCCAACTTGCAGACGATTGCACCTACGCACTCATCACCTACCATTGCCTTAAAAACAAAACAAAAACCAAACAAAACACATCTTGTAGGTTAAGGCTAACACACAGTGCCATAAAATCACAATTTTATAGACACATTTTAAAAAAGATCCCATCTTGGAAATTCCCCAAAACTTGATTAACAGAAGCTTAAATTAGTTTCTTGCAAAAGTAATATTATACTCCTTGGCTTGGAAGTTAAGTTGTATGAGCACAAATATCTGCCCAGACACATGCATAGTGTATTAATTTGCTATCACAAAGGGCTAATAGTGAATAAGAAACTGCTCCAGAATTGGTAGATGCATCTTTTATGTATGGAGTGATAGCACTCAGGGTGCCTTTCTTCTCTTTGTTGCTTTTTTTAAATCTATGCTATTTAAGAAAGCTTCACAAATCTTCTAAGGGGCTTGTGTAAGAGGCATACAAGTTAGGAAGCTGTGCAAACTACCTTCTGTTTATAATATTTAGTATTCTAAACATTATCTTTAGCCTGTTTGGCCTGGACCTTACACAGAATTTTATCCAGTATCTCAGTGTAGTTTGAATTATTCAAACTGAATATTTCTTATTGAACTAAAGTGATACTTTTCTATTCTTTGAGAATGGATCTTTTATTTTTATGAGGAACAGAATTATTAAATTCCAAGTAGAAAGTACATAACTGAAATATTGATCAATCAGCAATTCTAATAGCTATATTAGAGCTGAAATAACTGAAACATGAAAAAAGAAATGGCCTTTGTAATTTCAAGTCAAAGATTATGAAATGTAGATCAATTTTAAAATGTAATTTTTAGTGAACACATTTTAAATATTTTGGGTTTCATAAAGTTATTTCTGACAAATCCATTGCATGGTTCTTTTATAATAGATATTGCAAGATATATATACTTTTATCTATATTTTACAGTTGTTAGTTTCAAAATATGTTTCTCTTGGTAGTTCTGACAAAAAGTACTAACATCAATCTTTATCCTCCTATAAAAATACGTAACTTAGAATGTTGAGATTGGAAAAGGTAAGAATTGAAAAAGAAAATGTCATGAATCCTGACAAAATATATTGCATCTAGTTACAGCTGTAGGTGATATTTTAGCTGAAACCTAACTTTCATTTTTTTCTGCTTTTTGCATTACGTGCATGCAGTAAGATCAAGAAACATGTACATAGTTAACACAACTGTTCAACCTGCATGATTTTTAATGATTATGCTAGCATTCAAAGTAAGCATGTACCATCATGCTTGCAGACGTTTATTTACACAATATTTATTGTGTAACAATACAGAACTGATTGTTGCTGCAAAAGAGCATCTTGCTCATACCACGAGTCAAGATTATTGACCACATTTCATGCAAGTCAAGAATAAAAACTTTATTCTGGAATCTCATTTAGAATCTTAAGATTCTAAAACACCCAGGCAATCACAAATGTCAGAATCCGTATTTTCACCTAAAAATGAAGCTAGGTCTAAGTTATGTAGGTAAATTAATTATATGTGCAGAAAAATTGATAAATTAAATGAGTATTAGATTCAGATTAGATCAAACTTAGACTGATCCTGCAATAATTTGATAGAGAGAAAGGGCAGTAAAGCAGCAATAATAACTGGAAAGATCAATGCCCAAGTATTTCAAACCAGGGTTATGATCACCTATTTCTATTCCTGTGAGTGATCAGTATCTGATCCTGGGAAATCAGAGGATTTTTTCTGTCCTTCCGAGAAGACAATTGTAAAAAAATCATTTTGGTTAAAGCAGTTTGGAATTGCTTTCTAAATATTTTCTAGACATTCCAATTTACTCATTACCCATATGAAATGAAATAAAGTCAGGTATATGCGACAGACTACCTCCTCTTGGCTTACTAGTGAATGCGCCTTCAAGTCCTTAGCTTTTTTCATTTATTTTTTTTTGAAGGCACATTAACCATAATTTATTACATTATCCCAGCCATAGAAAAACACAGCAGGCGAATCCATGAAAGAGGGGGAAATTGCATATGCCATGTGAAAATCAGACTGAATCAATAATGCAAACTGAGAGCAGACTGATTTCAGGTTTGTCAGATTTGCTTTTGTATAACAAAAGATATGCATTTAGAATTTAAAAATTGAGGAACTGTCTTTCAATCAGTTCTAGGGAAGACCCTTAGGACTTTTACTTCTATTCCAATGAGTATATCTGGGAGAGTAACTTTCCAAGTATTCTAAAATCCGTAAAAGTTAAAATCAAAACTAGCTATTCAAATACTAAAATACCAATATTATTACCAATATAATACACATATTATTGCCAATATATCAATACTAATTAAAGTTTGAATAATGTTTAATCCAGATAATATGTGGATGTTCTTGAGCTTTCTAAGTTAAAATCCTTAAAAGTTAAAATCAAAGCTTGCTATTCAAATACTAAAATATCAATATGTTATTAATCAATGTTTAATCCAGATAACATGAGGGTGTTCCTGAACAATCAAAAGGTAAATAATTCCTAGTTCCCCTGAAAGTAATTTTGGAGGGAAAACTTAATAAATGAATATTCTCCTAGATTCTTTCAAGTATGTAATGATCTTTGGCCTAGTTTGCAGGCAATCTATAAGCTCTCCTCATATCACATAGGGATATTGGTATTTTCACAAAACATGTTCTTCATAATATATGGAAAACAATAATTTTGAGCAGCAACACATCATATTCCTTCATATGGCATCCTGGCTTCATGGTAGTCCCTACCTAAAAGGAAACCTAGAAGGACAAGTTGGAGCCTTGCTTAACAAGCATATAGAAGTAACCCTTCCTGTTCTTAATTAACTGCAATGCTACTGTGTTAACCTTTAACATCCTGCAATACTAGAATATTCATTAATAACCCAATACATCAAGATAACATTGTTGAAGACTTTGAAGGTTACCAAACATCACCATATCCCCTACACTCATATTAAACTAATAAGAATAGGACTGGCATAATGTTTCTGAATTACTTTCTAAGTTTTTGCTATGTAGACAAACATATATAACCATTTGGAAATCTTTTTTTTGTCACATCACTTTTTGTTTTTAAAAAGTCAGGACTATATTTAAAAATAAAAATAGAGTTTGTTACATTTCCAATTACTATTTTTGTTCCTAGTTTGCTGTAGATATTATGCTAGTACTGAAATATTGTACAGCAAAGTTTGGATTTCTGAATTGTTTTTCATGAGACAGCATAGGGAAAAATTGTAAACTTTTCTGTAGTGTCTAAGCCAGTCATTGCTTAGACTGTCCATTCATTAAACAAACCAACAGAAATATGGAAATAGACCTTTCTTATTCTTGCATAATAGTTGCTACCTATTTTCATTATTTTGCAAAAGGGAAAATAAATTTCAAATGAAAGCTATAAATCTGGACATAGCTCATCCAGTTAGGGCAGGCGTTTCCTCAAGGAGATGCCCCTTATAAGCATTTATTTATATTACACTGATGTGTAATCAGTGTAATAATCAATCTTCATTTTTTCATGCCATCCTATCTAACTCAGGCAAGTTTTCATATTTATTGTTCCTTTTGCCTTTGCTTCAACACCTCAAATATCCTCAGAATATTTTCTCACACTGAAAATTTTTAAAATGACTGTATTAAGGGTCTGTAGACATTATCACAAATAAACAGGTCAAACCATTAAAAACTTTTCTTTCAATTTGTAACATATTTTAGAGATATCTTATCTCTAAAGAGATATCTTAGATAATCTTATCTAAGAGATATCTTAAGAGAACTGACTTTCAAGCATACCCTTTTTTCCCCGTTGCTTGTATGATACATACAGAGTTTTAAAAGGCTAGCTGGCTAACCTGATATTTGACTAAGTAGATAGCAGTTTAGTCTGCTAATAAGTAATAACAAGAAACACTAACATAATTATCTTTTTAAAAAATAAATATTTAATCATTTAAGAAATCCTCCCTTTTTTCCTTTCAAACTACCCTCTCCTTACAATTATGGTTCAAGATCTATGCTCACCTTTTTATGGGAGATTGAACTGCTTTCTGTATATAGAATCATGTCTATTTAAGACATACAATTTGGTAAGAAGCATGTTGCACATAACATGTAGGCTTTCATCTCTGAAAATAAGTTGCAATTTAAATTTTATACAAAAACATTAAAATTACATAAATGGTACCAAGTTAAAATTGAATACCATGAAGTACCAAGGAATATTCATATTTAAAATTCCCAAAATGAGTTTTTCAGAAGCATTGTAAGATTGTATTAATCCTAATTTACTTCTCAAACATTTGCTCCATAAATAGAAAACTTTGTACAAATTTCAAATCAAATATTTTCTAAGACATTACTATTTCTGATTTTAACTGGGCAGACATTGATAGAACAAACTCTAAAAACAAACTAATGACAATATAACTCAGTATCCCCAAACCATTTAAAAATAAGCATACGTAATTCCAAATTCACCAAGAACAATTCAATTTCCTTTATCTTGGGAACAAAATTATAGAAAGATTGGTCTTCAGTTTACACTTTACATGTGGGCAAAGTTTATGAATAATTCTGCATAATTCAAACCACACTTACACAATTACCTAGTTTGTGTATGATTTATTTCACAATTTGACTATTGTTGAATGACAGATGTGAGAATTTTGCTTACCCTATTAACTTTCTCCATATCACCCACTGCTGTCCATCCATCTCCAACACTCTTCCTTTTACCCTTCAACCTTGCAACACATTTTTAATCATGTCTGCACCCCCAACTTACCAAAAAGCAAAGCTGAGGCCAGTTGTGGATAAAATACCTATAAGTGTAAATGGAGTAGGGTTCAGACAGATCTTTGGTGATCAGTCTCATGATGTCTGGCATCTGTAGCTCGGACTCGTATCGAACATATCGTATTGTGAGGTCCCCTTTTTCCTCCTTCACCTGCTGGGGGGCCCAGGAAGTGTCTGTATGGGGACCCACGGAGCATTTTTGCAAACTGCAGGTAGAGGCCAAGGATCTGGAGAGAAGTAGCAAGGACTCCTCTTCCCTTTCCAACTCCTGATCCTCGCCTTCCTCCAACTCTCCTCCCCCAACCAGCCCATTCCTGTCCCCAGCAGAGGGAGCAGAAGCATCACAGTGGTGATGGTGATGGTGATGGTGCTGTTGCTGGGACTGTGCAGTCCTTGCCTGGGGGCAAGGGACCTGGTGGTGGTTGCTGAGTGGTGAAGATGGACTTGTCTCCCGTTCCCCTCCTTGACAGGGAGGCTGAGGCTCCTGCCCGTGTCCCATTGTTTTGCCAGGACCAGTGGTGATGGTGGCCTTGCTGTTTTTCTTGCTATTGGGCGGACACTGGTTCTCGTTGCTGTTGCTTAAAACCTTGTCCTTCAGAGAGCTTCGCAAGTGCCGCAAGTCCGACCCAGCGATGAGCCCGTTGAGCTGATGGTAGTGGCGATGGGGCTGGCAAACGCGGCGGCGGGGCAGGTTCCCCTCCCGCATGCCTTCCTCCTCAGCTTCCTCCTCCTCCTCCTCCTCCCTGCAGGAGCGCCTTCCTCCTCCTTCCTCTTCGTCCTCCTCCTCCTCCTCCTCCTCTTCAGCAGTTCCCGGAAAGGGAGAAAGGAGCGCAGCGGCGGCTCCCGGCTGCGAAGCGAGGAGGCTGCTAGGCCCGGGCGGTACCTCGGCCATGTCCTGAGGAGACCAAAAGGAAGGAGGGAAGCGAAGAGAAAAAGAGTGAAAGTGTGAGAAGAAAACGCCCAACTCTTCCCTTTTCCTTTTCCATTCACACAACCCCACCCGCGTGTTCCCTCTTCCTCCTCCTCCTTCTCCTCCTCCTCACCCCAAAGTCCCTTCAGCAGCAGCAGCAGCAGCCGCGGCACCTCCCGCTCCCTTTCTCCGCTCCTCCTCATCCAGCGGCCGTAAAGCGCGACTAGGTTTCCTGTCAGGCCTGGCCGCCGCGGCTCCAGAATCAGGGACGAGGCGCGACACTTCGCGTCGTTTTACTTTATGACTGGCCCCGAGGAAGGACTGAGGGAGAGGAAGGAGAAAGGGGTCAGAGGCGTGGCTTCTCACGCGCTCCTTTCCCTCCGAGGCGACCGCGCGCGACATTTGATTGCAGCTCGCTTTACGGCTGGCCTTGCCGCTAGGGTTGGTACTGTATTGTCACTGGCTCCATTCCGCTTGCGGTGGTAGTCAGAGACTCTATGGTCAGAAAAAGGAGAATGAGACCGTACTAATGGTTACCTTCCTGTAATGGAAGGCTCTGGGGACATCGGCGGAGCGGCGCAAGCGCACATTGTTATGAAGCGCCGACTAGGCGGGAACAAACTTGAGTGAGGCGGGTGGGGGGGAGCGAGTGCTGAAAGGCATTTTCTACCAGACAAGGGCTGGAGTATATCACCAGGTAGCCAGGGAAGAGCGGTTGTGCCTCCCGCTCCCCGAAATATAGTCAGCATTTTTCAAACTTGGCAACTTTTAAGATGTGTGGACTACAACTCCCAGAATTCCCCAGCCAGCATTCTGGTAATTGAAGTCCTCGCATCTTAAAAGTTGCCAACTTTGGGAAACCCCGTATTTGGAACAATCAGATTCTTTAATATGAATCAGATGAAACGTGCAAGATTATTTCCATATTTTGGGTGTGGTCACTCATTCCTGCTTCATCAGATAATATGATAATGTAATAACAGAGTTGGAAGGGACCTTGGAGGTCTTCTAGTCCAACCCCCTGCTTAGGCAAGAAACCCTACACTACTTCAGACAAATGGTTATCCAATATCGTTTTAAAAACTTCCAGTGTTGGAGCATTCACAGCTTCTGGAGGCAAGTTGTTCACCTATTAATTGTTCTAACTGTCAGGAAATTTCTCCTTAGTTCTAAGTTGCTTCTCTCCTTGATTAGTTTCCACCCATTGCTTCTTGTCCTACCCTCAGGTGCTTTGGAGAACAGCCTGACTCCCTCTTCTTTGTGGCAACCCCTGAGATATTGGAACACAGCTATCATGTCTCCCCTAGTCCTTCTTTTTATTAAACTAGACATACCTAGTTTCTGCAACCGTTCTTCATATGTTTTAGCCTCCAGTCCCCTAATCATCTTTGTTGCTCTTCTCTGCACTCTTGACAAAACTGGGAAGATACCACTCTGATGAACAGAAAGCTAGTTTGGTGCAATTGTGAAAGGCACCAGGCTAGTGATTTTTAGCCTGGTGCCTCCCTGTCTCTTAGCCCTGGGAAGAAAGAGACAGTGACAAAGTACACCTGAAAATATTGCCAAGAAAACTGCAGAGGCTTGTTCCGGTAGTCACCAGGAATCAAGGTTGACTGGATGGAATGTAACTGGAAGGAAAAATGATGGTTGTGGAGGACAGTTCAAATAAACCAAATGTGTCAGTCCAATTTGCAGATGTATGAACCAGATATTTCACAAAATATCTGAGATAAATCATTTGCTTTAACCCGTCTATAGCATTACTCTAAGGAGTAATGACTGATGGTGTTTGCTGAAGTGATAAGGTGTACACTCAATGGATTTGGAGAGTCTCGAGATGGGGATATTTGGCCTAGTCAGTAAATTTATTTGCTATTAAGTCCTGGCTTCCTCCATTTGTTTCTTATTTCCACTGAAATTTCCCAGTCAGATGACTATCATGAATATTAGACTTTTTCTAATTTTCCTGTGGGTCTGGAAGCTATCATTCAACATACCTGGAAGATATCAGTTAGGAGAAAGCTACCTACCTCTTTTTCACTCCTTTTATATAGTCCTGAGGCTTGCACGGTGTTTACTGCATTGTTGAGATAGTCCAAATAATACACAGGCCATTTTGTGTGGGGGTTTTTTTCCTAAGAAAGCCTCATCTGTTCAGCTTGGAATGGCCATGTTCTTTCAATCTGAAGTCATAAAGGTGGCAGTGATGTCAGAAATGACCTCTTCTTGGGTGAGGTCAGTGACATTGTGCAAAAAGGACTAGAAATACCATAGTTCAGGTATAGAATTCACTCCATCAGAGGATGGCAATGACCATTACATTAGATAGGTTAAAAAAAAGGAACTAGATAGGTTCATGGACTGTGAAATTTATCAACAGCTAATCTTGATGGCGGTTCGCTGTCCCCTAAATAATTGTTATCATATATTAAATACCAGCTGCTGGAGATTGGTAGAAAAAGGCATATTTCAACTAGCTATGTTTGTAAGTTGTATGAATGCATTTAATATGCCCCTGTGTGAAACAAAGATGGGCTAAGTAGGTACTTGAAATAATTCAGCAACATTAAACTTATTTATTTGAAACGTGTTTCAAATTGTTCATTTGAAACACGTTTCATATGATGCTTGCTAAGTAGAATTGTTGTCATTAATATTTAGTTTAGCATTTAAAAGACACTTGCAAGCTTGAACTTATTCTAAATTAATATTTCAATTTTGAGGCTGCCCACCAACCAAAACAATGATTTAGAAGAATAAGAAAGAAAACATTAATAGAAATAATACAGCTGACCAAAAGACCAACCTCAAAATGTATAAAGACCAATATCACCACCATCACCAAAAATGGGGGGAGCACTATCCTAACCCAAGACCTGGGAGGACAAGTAGGTTTTTGTGAAAAATCAGAAGTGGGAGTAGTATGTATCTCTGGGTGGATATCATTCTAGGGGATAGGGACTATCACTGAGAAGGTATGTTTCCTAGATACTGCAAAAGTACATTTCTTAATTGATACACCTCGATAATGCCCTCACTCTAGCTGGCCTGAGCGAATGGGTGGAAACATACAGAAATAGCCCCTAAAGTAGCCTGGTGCTATGAGATTTATTTTCTGTGTCTCTCGGCCATGGCCTCAATGGTTTAAAAGAATCATTAGCATTCTAAAAAAATAACCTTTTCTCATAAGAGCCATTGGTACAGCTGGAGATTTTGTAGCTAATATGTTTGCTTAATGTTGTGTGCCTCTTCCAATGCCCAGACCACAGAAATGGAATTGGAGTTTTAGAATATGGTGTTTTAACAAATACATTTCGCCAGAGGGCAATGTTGCATAGGATTCTTTGCATCATTTTCATTTGTGAATCCGAAACACGATTTACCTGTCTGGATTATTTATTTTTAGATCATTTTGTGTATTTTGTCCATAGATATGGTAAATTGGATTGATTGTTGTTGTAGACAGAGGCAATGGCATTTTGCCTCCTCTGTTCTGGCGTTGCTGACACTGGGCACTATAATAGTCATTTTATGGTATGCAAGCCACTCCTAGTGGCATAATTTTGGAAATTGGTGTACATACATGTTTTCCATTGCCATTTACTGTGTTTTTTTCCCCAGCTGCTACCAGCCACAAAATTGAGAACTGGACCCCTTATCATGCATTGCCAACACTGCTGTTGTAGCACTAGTCAGGGAAAGAGGTTGTGTGATGTTAGTTGTGCTGTTTATATTTAGGCTTAAAGGCCAATCATGTCTTTTTTCAAAACATGAGCCAGGAGGGAAAGCAGTCCACCAAGGGCTATTTGGAAAACATTTGGGAAAGGGCTGAGAGAGCTACAAGGTGTAGAAGAAATAGCAATTCAGTAACTGGAATATAGACATTTTCCACAGAATTGCAAAGGAAATACATTGCAAAGTTTCACTCTGTTGGCAGGAAAGAACCACTAGCTTGTCTCAAAAGAACAGCAACACCCACCCTTCAGATAAGTAGCGTTAGATGAAGAAAGAAGACGTAATCAAGGAATTTCAACAACTGATTCAACAACAAATTCTATGTAGAAATAATGCTCAAACTCTCCCGTGTATCATTTTTTCCTTTATTCCCCATGTAACAAATATTAGACTTTTTTTTTTTTGAGCTGGCTGACTAGTTTCCATCTGGCCTTTGTTTCTGCAACTGTCAGATTAGTGAAAACTAACTCATACATGAGAGCATAGATATCCTTGCACAGCAGTGAAACTCTGGACAAAAATCAACACAGTACCTGGAGTACAAATGTGTCATCGTTCACAGTTCAAATCCTGAAATGCTCTGACAATGTGCCCTGTATGGGTAGTCCTCAACTTACGATCACAATTGAGCCCAAAATTTATGTTGCCAAGTGAGAAATTTGTTAAGTGAGTTTTTTCCCATTTTACGACTTTTTGTGTCACATTTGTTAAGTGAACCATTGCAGTTCTTAAATTAGTAACATCATTGTTAAATGAATTTGGCTTCCCCATTGACTTTGCTTGTCAAAAGGTTTTAAAAGGTGATCACGTGATCCCAGGGGACACTGCAATCATCATAAACGTGAGTCAGTTGTCAGGTATAGTGTTCAAGTCTGCCAAGATTTTTCTGGCTCTAGAGCTTATCTTCTAAAGTTTTGTCTATTTTCCCCAGCTTGGTGTTGTCTGCAAATTTGATGAGTTCCCCTTCTACCCCTTCATCTAAATCATATATAAAGATGTTGAAGACTACAGGGCCTAGGACAGAACCTTGTGGTACCCCACTGCATGCTTCCCTCCATGTCAATGTAGTTCCTTTGAGGATTACACATAAGAGTGATGTTGGTCAGCCAGTTATGTATCCATCTGATCCACATTTTTGTATGATGCCAAATTCCAGTAGGGCAAGAAATACATCAGAGTTCAGTACTACAAAAAGTCGTTTTAAATTTGGCCGGACTTCACTGTTTTTGTTTGTTGGCCTGAAAACTGACTGGTGGTAAATCTGGATTTGATACATGATTCTGAGAGTCTACATCCTTTGGGACCAAGGGAGTTGTAACTAGTGTAAAATGAATGAATGAAACAATAATGCAAACTAAATAACGAATTAACAAATTAATATGTGGAAGGGCATGAAACCAAATATGTGTAAGCTGGCAGTGGAGTACTCAAGAATTCCGTGTAACTGCAGTTGCCTATTGTAACAACACACAAATAAACAATAATACTTCTAAAATCTGTATTACTATGCCGATTTTCTTTCAGCCATTTAAAAACCTGTGGATCTTATATTGCAAAACTGAACTGAGAACAGAAGGGACCTGTTTGGCTTGTGTCTCTGTTGTGTTTCTATGGCAATGCAGAGCCAGGAAACAAGATCTGTTGTTACTTTTTTTTCTTTTTTTGGTAAAAGCTATTTGTTTACTTTTGAATGAGATCCAGACTCACTCCAGCTGTTCGTAAGCGATTACGGTTTCTGTGAGGAAGAGAAATCGTTAGCGTATATTCCCATTCTGTGCAGAAACGGCAGGCTCATGTACCACGCTGTTCTGTGTTCAACTGTGTTTTCATTTTGATATAATACAGCTCTTGGCTGAGTGGAGCTGTCCAAGAGCACAGCAAAAGCCCCAGCCAACTGGAGCAAATCTTTGGTGACAAACGATTTGTATTGAGCACATTGGGCAATTTGTTCTGAGCAGTGTGGTACAACTGTAGATCATCCAGCATCCTGCCTGGATCTCAGATAGTCAACCTGGGCTTGGAATGTACCATTTCAGATCACAGGATGGAATGCTACTTCATGCTAAGAGGTAACTAAAACTCGGTACTCGGGCTCAAGAAGAGCTTTTCTGGATCAGGTTCATAGTCCATCCTGTCCAGCATTTTGTAACACACAGTGCCTTATTAAAGGCATTCTAGTAGCACAGACACAACATGTATAAACATGTTTGACAGTGTTTACTGCTGTGTCCCCATGAAGTTGTCATGTCATTTTTGGCCCATCAACAAGATGGACTTCAGTTACCCTCAACTTTATAGTAATAGAGATAGCACTTAGACTTATATATCACTTCATAGTGCTTTACAGCACTCTCTAAGCAGTTTACAGAATCAGCATATTGCCCCCAACAATCTGGGTCCTCATTTTATTGACTTCGGAAGCATGGAAGGCTGAGTCAACACAGAGCTGATCAAAATTGAACTGCTGGCAGTCAGTATAACTAACCTGAAATACTGCATTTTAACTACTGTGCCACCCTGGCTCCTCTTAATGTTCCTTCCTTTAATTCCAAATATTTTACCAGCAACTGCAATATGTGTACATGTTGTTATATTTTGTCACCCATTCTGTCGGAGGGAAAGTCAATTGATCTCCAGCAGATGGAATCACAGAGATCCTGATAGGCCAGTTCTGGTAAGTCCCTTCCCGTCTCCTTAAACCCCTCCCACTCCAATCAATCTAATCTGCCATCATTTTGCTGTTGCCTCCTAAGTAGCAGGACATTGTGAAAGGCAAATAAACTTCCTTGCTAGCGTTCACAATAGCATAACACTTGTAACCATGATGTGACCATGAAATAATACACTAAATGACATTACTGGCTTAAATAATGTAACTGAAATTACAGTTTAAGATCTTTGTGGCTCTTTATTTGAAACAAACACAGTCTACAGAACCTTGATGTCAGTATTTTTGTCTATGTGAAGAAAGATAAGGAAGGTAAACAAAATTGTAAATAAAAATACTATTTGACGATGTCTGGGGAAGTAAAAAAAAAGATAAGATGGCAGCTGTGATGCATATAAAAAAGGGGCAGAGCTTTATTTAGGTGGTCATGACTGTTTTTCAATGTTTTTGTCCATCCTTCCACAGATACCCCGGAGACTAGTTATGATTTAGGTGTTTCCCTTTGGTGGGAAGGATGATTTAGGATGAATTAGATGTTTCCCAAAGGTATTTTCCTTTGGTGGGAAGGTAACAGCTTTCCAAGTGCCTTTGGCATTTAGTCCTGCCGGCCACATGACCACGGAGATGTCTTCCGATAGCGCTGGCTCTTCAGTTTTAAAACGGAGATGAGCACCCCCCCTAGAGTTGGGAATGACTAGCATATATGTGCGAGGGGATCCCTTAGCTTATTGTAATCAGAACTAGCTCTGTTTGTTCATGGGCCTATAGATAGATCCCAAGCTAAGCAGCTTATTATTTAACATTTAGCAGTTGGGCAGGAGTAAAGAAAGCACATTACAAGAATATCAAGGGACAAATATTAGTAAATATAGTTATCTTGACTTAAATTTCGCTACAATTGGAGAGTATGTACAAGGCAAATATTTCACACAAAAATAGTTTGAGGGGGGATTTCAAAGACAGATTCAGCAACATCACATGAATATTCTGGGTCTAGGTTGGTATTGGATCTACTGGGAGAAAATGGGTATCATGTCAGCGTCCTAGTTAGCTTGATGTCTTTTATCTCTGTTCTGCTTATACTCTATAAGCCAGAGTATAGAGTGGGTGCTTTTTGGCTGAAGAGACAGGTGAGAATGCAGTGATATTTGCTACTCATCCTTAATTGGTTCTGGGAGGTGTGATGAGTACCAAAAGGTGTGATGAGTACCAATGAGTACCAAAATAATTTTTTCCCATAAGGAATAATGAAGTAAGTCACAGGGCAGCCAACATCGATATGTTTTAGCTTGTGCATTGAGTATCAAACAAATGATGTATACCGGGACAAAATGTTCACGTCAAAATGTGTTGAGTACCAAATTCAGTGAGTTTCAAAGCAGTTGAGTACTAAGGTCATTGTACAAACAAAATAATAATAAGAGAGGTAGTGCTGTTAATGCACTAACATCTCATAATTTTCTTATAATATTTCATTGAACAAAATGCCTCATCACATGGCATGCCAGCATCAGATTGAGTATGGCCTTCTTGGGGTTACACTTCACAGTACAAAGAAATAACGTGATTCATGCACAACAAGATAGGGAAGACACATGGTTTTGCAAGCTGTGTCTTTCATGGCATCTGGTGCTGTCCTAAGGTAACAAAAGATAATTAACCAGTAGAAGGTGATGCTTTATGGCAGAGGTCTTCAAACTTGGCCACTTTAAGCATAGCTGGCTGGAGAATTCTGGGACTTGAAGTCCACAAGTCTTAAAGTGGCCAAGTTTGAAGACCTCTCTGCTTTATGGGGAATTAAAGAAGGGCTACTTCAAAAATTCTCAGGAGCAACACTCATGAATTTCAAAGTAATTTGCATAGAAAAACTTACTGTAGGATACAATTCCTGATGAATTGTATCCTACGAAACTGCTGGCTTAAGTTGTCACCTAATGGCAAAGCCAGCTTTGCTAAAACCCTATATTTAAGTCCTACAATTCTGAAAGTCCCAGCAGCTCACAAAGGGAACCATTTCAAAGGAAATACAAGACCTTCTGCATCTCCTGCTGCACATTATCATTTTATTTTCCTGCTAGTGGGAAACATGCCATATTTGCATTTTTGAGCCTGAATAGTTCTAATTTCCTGGTTTTTAATTGCAGAAGCTCAAGAGGAACATTTACTTTGTTTTCACTGAGCAGTTACACAATTATTCCCTTTCAGATACTATGTGGACCATGAACTCTAATAGGTTAGGTTTTGTTAATACAATTTGGCAGAGGTATTTACATGAAAACAGAAATCTAATGAATTTTTTAAATGAGTACATTGGTAACATAAAGTAATTACTTTTTGAGGGGTAGAGAGACCCCCAACTTCATTAAACTTTTTCTGAATTAGTAGTGATTCATTAAAGAAGCTGGGAAACAAAGGATCTATTTTGTTATTAATATGCTGCATTTTTTTAGTGGAACCTGAATGAAGGTCTCTATGTAGCATATATCTGAGGATCTGAACACTGGCTTACAAAATAGAGATCCTAGCTAACGCAGAAGGCCATGAACGTGCTTGAAATAATGCTAAATTTTGTTTGCATTTCTGACACACTGGCCAAAGCTATCACAGAACTGACCTCTTACCACTAATAACTTAGCATTAATGGAGAATACTTGATAGACCAAAGCTGTAATGAGTGACAGAGGCCTATGGACCCATCTGATGGTGATTGTGACATATGGTATTTGGAATGTAAAGAGAATAAATAATAAACAGCATTAATGAATGGATGAAAAAAAAAAGGAAAATAGATAGCTTGTTAGTCTGTCAAATTAAGGGAAAGAAAAGGGTGCAACAGATTTGAAAAGATGGTCTGCTCTTAGTGGAGTTGATGACTACATGCAGGGCAGTGGTGGATTTCAAAATATTTTACTACTGGTTCTGTGGGTGTGGCTTGGTGGGCGTGGCAGGGGAAGGGTACTGTAAAATCTCCATTCCCTCCCCACTCCAGGGGAAGGTTACTGAAAAATCCCCATTTCCACCCGATCAGCTGGGACTCGGGGAAACAGAGAATAGATGGGGGCGGGGCCAGTCAGAGGTGGCATTTACAGGTTCTCCGAACTAGTCAAAATTTCCGCTACTGGTTCTCCAGAACTGGTCAGAACCTGCTGAAACCTGCCTGTGATGCAGGGAAGTGAAAATGTGGTTTTAGTTTATTAAGGAAAACTTAAATTGTAGAAAATATGGCAGGTGTGGATTGTGAGAAAAACCTTGGGGGACAGGAGGAAGAGCTGCAAGCAGGGCAATCATCAGGCAAGAGATATCTCAGCCCACAGAAGGAATGGGGATGGAAAAAACATCTCAGAAGTGACTATCCTATTTCTCTAGAAAATAAAGGCAAGAGAGGGGAGAAGTGCTTTCAGATTTGCAATATTCTATTATAATAAAGGTAGTGCTATTGGTTACCTGTCTGGTCTACCTTGAAGGACTAACAAGATCATATGGTGCAGTGGTGAAATCCAAATTTTTTTACTACCGGTTCTTTGGGCATGGCTTGGTGGGTGTGGTGTGGCTTGGGGTATGTGGCTTGGGGGGCATGGCTTAGCTTGGGGGGCATGGCAAGGGAAGGATACCACGAAATCTCCATTCCCACCCTACTCCAGGGGAAGGATATTGCAAAATCTCATTCCCACCCCACTCTGGGGCCAGCCAGATGAGGCATTTGCTGGTTCTCCGAACTCAACATTTCCGCTACCAGTTCTCCAAATTACTCAAAATTTCTGCTACCGGTTCTCCTGAACCTGTTGGATTTCATCCCTGATATGGTGATATTTATTTAAAAGTCCCTTTTGAATAAGAAAACATTCTGTTCATTTCTATACATGGCAATGGATATACATCTAAAAGCACAACTGATTAATGAAAAAAATTTAATGAGAAAAATAGTGAGCGTTATAAACTCAGGGAGCACCACTATATGTGAGACAGACTGGTTTTTTGTGTGTCGAACATCCATCCTAGGAAAAATATGTATCTAGAAGAAATGGAAAGAAGTGAAAAATAAGAGTGAAAGTAGAATATAAGAAGCAGAAGTATGAATTTTTGATGGAATGTGTTGATGGCCTTGGAGAACAAGGGGAAAAGATGCTGTGGCTTAATGGTCGGAGAAAAAAATATCTTAGGAAGGACGCAGTTAAGAGTGGTGGCAAGAAGTTTATACTTTCAGACCTGCAAGATTCTGTTAATGTAGCCTTACAATAAAGTAGAATTAGCCCATTTAGTAGCATTTCCTGTCTGGTTTATTGGGAGGACTGACACAGTCTTACATGATATTAAAAGGTTAATCTCCCAACAGAAGCAATGGAAAATGGACACAAAAAAGAGAATGTAGGAGCAGCCTAGAAGCAAGTGAAAAGAATTTTTTTATAGAGTGCCACAGAAACAGGAAATATAAAAAGGATGGAGTGAAAACAGCCCTGGATGACAAAAATGCACATAAGAGAATGACTAATGTGCAAGTGTCATTCGGGCTAGAGAAGAACAGGTAAGCTGAATGGAGGCTTTTTAAGAACTTCGTTATACTTCAAAATTTCCCCAGTACAGATCTTTAGCTGCTGCTTTTCTCTCTCCCAAATGTCCCTTGTGAGTGCAATTTGTGTTGGATTGGTTGAATCCAATTACAGTTAGTAGGATTTTGGGCAAGTAACCAGGCCCTTCATCTTGGGCTTACTTATCCCTTTAAATTCCACAAATTTTATGGTGCGCTTGAACTCTTTGTGTCTGGTGAGAGACCAGACTTACGATTATTTGTGGAATTTAATTTATGGCATTACATTTGCAGAAATTAAAGGAATAAATTTGGGATAGGCTTGGCTTTTCAGCCATCGAGTCTTGTTTCCCAGCATGCTGCCATCAAGCTGTGAAGCAGAGTAGCTTTTAAGCTCCAAGTCAAGCCCCAAACTGAGCCCTAAGCAAAGGAACTGATGTGCTGAGCATGAAACTGAGTTCCCAAGCTAAGATCCAAGAGGATTTTAAGCAGGGTTGCTATCCTGGCAACTGCAGACAGAGTTTGAGCAGTTGTTGCTACTGGTACTGAACTTGCTTTGATGTTGCCACTGCTTCCTCAATATTATTTTTTAGCCTTTTTCTGTTCTCTATTTGAACCAGTTTGGTCTAATGGTTAAGACACCAAGCTAGAAATCAGGAGATGGTGAGTTCTAGTTCCACCAAGGTCAGTTGGATGACTTTGGGCCTGTCACTCATCTCGCCCCAACTCATCTCACAGGGTTTCTGTTTTGGGAAAAATAGGAGGAGGAAGGGGTATTAGATATATTTGCCACCTTGAGTTATTTATAAAAATTATAAAGGCGGGATTACTGTAAAACTTTCTAAAAATAAATAAATAAAATTGCCCACACCTTCCCTTTGATCTCTTTTTAGCGTGAAGCGATGGACATAGTCAAGGTCTTAAAAAGGACCTAAAGTGAAATAAATTAGCCAGTTAGAGATGCAGTAGCATCCCACAAAAGGTTGGTTGCGGTCATACAGCTGTCTTCATACAGCCGTTTGGGAATGCTGGCATGGATGCAGATGAGATAGACTGGACTGGTCCATCTGGTCCACTGCAACTGTTTTAAGAGGCTGGGAAGATTGGGATTACCCTCTGTGTATTTTCTGACAGAGTAGAATAGCTGTGTTGCTCAGGTGCCTTTCAAGGGGAGAATGCTGAGTTGGTTGCTTTGCACCAATACAGATTTAAGAAGGCACAGAGATTGTGTCAGTCCAGCCTCTCTAAATATGGAGAAGTTCTTTGAGCTGGCAGCAGCAGCTGGCTTATTGCCCCACTGTTGCAAAACAACAACAACAACAAAAAACAACAACAACAAGGATGACCAGAAGCCTGAACAACGCGTATTTACAGAGAAAGCAATTCAAAAAATGTTGCCAAAGAAAGCAAGAGACAGGTAAGATGTAAAAAGGGCAGATAAAATGCAGTAATTTTTTGACTGATTTAAAAAAAAAAGTTTGGAAGTGAAACAAGTACTGATAAACAAGGGCCCATCATCAAAGTAAACAGAATTAAAAATGCAGGCAGTTACATGAGTTGGGTTGAAACAAGTGAAATTATGCTAGGAAATAGTTTTGAGATTTATATAGAATTAATAATAATGTGTTAAAGACTAGAAATATAACATATTTTTAATGTCCAAGATGAGATTGATGAAAGGAAATCATAAATACTGTACTGAAAGAATGTTGCAAAATAATTGTTAAATAGTTGTTACTTAGTACAGGGGTCTCCAACCTTGGTCCCTTTAAGACTTGTGGACTTCAACTCCCAGAGTCCCTCAGCCAGCAAAGCTGGCTGAGGAACTCTGGGAGTTGAAGTCCACAAGTCTTAAAGGGACCAAGATTGGAGAACCCTGACATAGAGGGTTATGAAGTTGATATATGTGGAGAAATTGTAACTGTTTGCAAGTGGTTTGTTTATGGAGTTGACTTGCTTTGTGCGGGGTCCAACATCTGCATGAAGAGTGCATCTGAGCTTGATAATTAGAAGAATGCCATTTTGTTCCTATATGCAAAGGGGAAAGGTGCAAAAATACATGCAAAACTGAGAGGAGTATTAGTTTTTTAAAGTTTTCTTAAGTGTGCCTTGGAAGTGTGTGGCAGAATTCTCATTGAAAGGGAATGAAAGATGAGAATGGAAGATATTTGAGAAGTGCAAGGTGGCTTTATACTAGACCTAGGGTGTGCAGACTCGATTTTTGCTTTTCAGGACATCAGTGAGCAATGTATGAATGCAAGAGATTTTATTGTTTATGAGCCATGGTGGCACAGTGGTTAGAGTGCAGTACTGCAGGTTACTTCTGCTGACTGCTGGCTGCCTGCAATTTGGCAGTTCAAATTTCACCAGGCTCAAGGCTGACTCAGCCTTCCATCCTTCTGAGGTGGGTAAAATGAGGACTCAAATTGTTGGGGGCAATGTGCTGGCTCTGTAAACCGCTTAGAGAGGGTGTAAAGCACTGTAAAGCGGTATATAAGTCTAAGTGCTATTGCTATTGCTATTGTATTGTACATTTAAAAAAGTGAGTAGGGTTGAATGATGGAGTGTTTTGCGGCCACAGGGATGTGAAGGTTGTTGCTGAATGCTGTGAGATAAATATATGATGAAAGAATGGGAACATGGGAATAAATGGAATATTCACTAAGTATTGTTCAACACTGAGTAGAAACACAGAGATGTCTGATGCCCTTTTGATAGTGGATTAAAAGGTAATAAATGACAATAGTCAGTCTGAATATCTTGATATTATACAGCAAGGGTCATCTTAGCTGTTTTAAGAAGGATGGCTGCTTTCAGGTGAGGTGAAGGAAAACCTGAAAGTTTGATGGATTTGGATCTTTCTACCTAAGTTCCAGAAACAGCACAAAACAAGACCTTGCAAACATCAAATACAACTGTGCAAATCTGTAAGAAGGGAGAGTTTTAAACAATGATACATCTTTATATTAAAAAATGATTTTACTGGGAAAGGGGGAGATATAAGAAAGCAACAAATCACATCCCAAATTCCAAACAAAACTACCAAAGTGTAACTGTAATACTTTGACTTGGTTACTCCCTTAGAGTTAACTAGACTTGAAACAGTAACATTGTTGAGTAGTGAGACAACTCAGAATGAAAAAAATAAATCCCAGTATCCTAGTAATGAGTGAATCTGAAAATAACTGGGGCTGAAATAATGTAGGAAGGAAGGAAGGAAGGAAGGAAGGAAGGAAGGAAGGAAGGAAGGAAGGAAGGAAGAGGATACACCACTTTTGCAGCATTAGAGATTTCAAAATAAGATAGCACTGACCATGTTCCTTCTGTGTCAGATTTTTGATTTTCAAAAATTGACAGGTGCCATATAAATAGCCAACTATGTTACACCTTCAGGATCTGATTTCTGTATTGCTAGCCTAATATAGCCTAAAATCTAACAACCTTGGTCAGGTCTGAACATCTCTAGTGTTATCTTGACTCTTGAAGACATAGTTCAGGACCCAAACCTCAAAACAAAGGGACTCCAACTTCCCATTTCTGAGAACGAGGAAGAAGTAATAGGTAAGAATGTGGCTCTTGAAGCCTCCAGTGGCCACCAAGTTGTCTAGGTGTCATTTCAGTTCTTCCTTTGGAACTGATTGCTGCAGATGTATACCTGTGCATGTATGTGTGTGTGTGTGTGTGCATGAGTTCATTGGAAAATGCACTAAGCATTATATGATGACTCTGGATGCTCAAATATTAAATATGTAAGCTTGTGGGGGTCTCTTTATGCTATGACCCATTTATACTTTGAATAAGCAAGTCAGGTGAAAATATATCTGGGACTTTTTCTTTCTTTCTTATTTTAATGCTCTCATTAAGTTAAAGGAGTGCACATCACAAGGGCTAATTGTCAGAATCTTTAATTGTTCCCCTATGACCTCGGCTTCCCTTGTGTGATAGTGGCACACCATTGGGGCTAATGGGGAGAAAATTTGACTGTCACTCCGGCTAATGGAACACTTTCCTCCCATTTTCTCCTTAGGGTGGCTGTAGGAGTGCAACCTTATAATTGTCGCTCTTACAGTAATTGGAGGTAGTAGGAGTACGAGTAATTCCATTGTCTTTGCTGCAAGGGGGTAGGTTTATTTATGACCTATTAGATGATTCCTAGCCTACTGCAGAAATACGCTGAATGTTGCATTAGCTTTGCTTTCTGGTCGAGTAAGGGCAACCCAAAAGCTATTATTAACTTTTCTGATGGGGGAAAAAAACCCACTAGAAACATAAGTCTGGAGCAAATATTAAAGCTGCTAAGCCAAAGGAAGACAATATTTAGAGTGCCTAGATTGGATGGGGAGGGGGAATCACTATATCTTTGTTTCAAGTTCTGTATTATAATCAGCGCTTTTTTTGGGGGGGGGGAGTTTATTTTCTTAAAACAAACAGAAAAATTGAAATTGTGCATTTCTTTAAAAAAAACCTCCTAATTTGCTACAATTGTTGATCTTAGTGCCATTTAACTTATATAATTTATGGACTTCTTCCTCTGAATAAGAAAAAAGTAAAGGAGTTCCTGTGGATTTTATTTTGCTAGTTGTAGCCAACTTTAGGGGACAGTGTTCATCTCCATTTCTAAGCCATAAGACATTTCCATGGTTATGTGGCCAGCATGACATCATGCTGCCATGTAGACCACATGATGAAATATGGAGTGCTGTTGCCTTCCTACTGAAGTAGTACCTATTTATCCACTTTCATCCACATGCTTTTAAACTGCTATCTCAAATGTGCTTTTTCAAGAGGCAACTGGACTTTCTGGTTTCTCTTTGAAGACGTTTCACTTCTCATCCAAGAAGTTTCTTCAGCTCTGAAGGGTGTTCATCCCAAAGTGCATCACTAAACGTCTATGAAGATTCTCAGTCATCCAGGTCATAGTTGTTCCAATGTTGCTTTTTCAAGAGGCAACTGGACTTTCTTGTTTTTCCTTGAAGACATTTTGCTTCTTATCCAAGAATGTGATGCCCGGGGGCAGGGCACAGAGATAACACAAACAGCTGGCAGTTCAAACCACCCCTTTATTGCTCCAAATTTTCCCAAACGCTCCCACATTTCTGAAGTCCCAGAGCAAAGTGATAACAAACTCCCACACAAACCTCAAGCAGCCTCTGGCTGCAATTAGCCCAGCCCAGCAATGTGTACACCAGGGCTGCACAGCAATAAATCCAGCAGGGCAAATCAAGGCGTTCAGGAAGCCAAAGATCCAGGTACTTAGTCCAGAACACCAGAAAGAATGCAAGGACTCTCTGACAGTTCAAACGTTGGCACTCAACACTTCAGGAACTCAGTGTTTGTTCCCAAAAAATGCCCCTCCCCACAACGTCTCCTTAAGTCTCATTCCCCAGGTGTGCTTTGTGCAGATAGGCTGGGCACTCATCTCCCGAGTAGCCTGCTCAGTCTGAGCTGTTCTTGCCTTCTCTCTACTCTCCGAGCTCTTTAGTCAGGAGAGGGTGGTCCTTGCTCCTCACCCGAGTTCTGTCTCTCATGTTCATCCTGCCTCTGTTCCTTCCTGCCTACAAGCTGTCCTAATCCTGAAAGTCCCTGGCCTCCCCATTTTCTTCCAAAGACAATGAAGCTGTCCCCTCAATCTGTGTTGGCTCAGATTCCAACTCGTCTTCCCCCACAGATTCAGGCTCCAACGGAGGCATAACAAAGAAGCTTCTTCAGCTCTGATTGGATTGTGGGGAATGGAAGGATTTATCCAGTCAGAGCTGAAGAAACTTCTTGGATGAGAAGCAAAACATCTTCAAAGAAAAACGAAGTCCAGTTACCTCTTGAAAAAGCACCTTTGGGACAACCATGACCTGGATGACTGAGAGAGATTCTCAGTCATCCAGTTCATGGTTGTCCCAAAGGTACTTTTACAAGAGGCAACTGGACTTTCATAGACATTTCGAACTGCTAGGTTAGCAGAAGCTGAGGCAAGTGACGGAAGCTCACTCCATCATGTCGGAGTAGGGCTTTAGCTACTGAAGTATAGACTTTCTCCAATGTCTGTTAAGCCACTGAACCACCACACCTCTCATTGTTCATCACAACAGTTTCCATATAATTCAGTCTTAGTCTGTAGGAAAATTGGGATCAAGGTGTCATAGTTCTGGTTCTCTGACACTATCATTAAGGGCAAAGGTAAATATAAATGAAAGCCCTATCAGTACTTTTGACAAGCCTTTGAAAATATTTGGGATTTTTTTTCCTTGTGACTTTTAACATATTGCAGATGAGTTGCTTGTGGCCTTTGAAAAAAAAGAGATGAATAGTTTTGCACTATAACCAGAGGTGGGTTTCAGCAGGTTCTGACCAGTTCTGGAGAACTGGTAGTGGAAATTTTGCATAGTTTGGAGAACCTGTAAATACCACCCCGCCCCCATCTATTCTCTGCCTCCTGAGTCGCAGCTGATTGGGAGGAAATGAGGATTTTGCAGTAACCTTTCCCTGCCATGCTCACCAAGCCACTCCCACCAAGCCATGCCACGCCCACCAAGACACACCCACAGAACCAATAGTAAAAAATTTTGAAACCCACCACTGACTATAACCAATAGAAAATAGAAATCCTGCATACTTGTAATCCCAGATACTTGATTTTGTTTTAAAAAGGAACCAAATATGAAAATATTAGTTTTATCCCTTACTCTGAGCTAAAGGCACATAACATATAATTGGAAAGTCCCCAACTAAGGCTTGGCAGTAAATCATAGGTACTACTGACTTTAGCTGATTTAATTCAACATTTAGCACCATACTTCATCCTATAGGCAATCTTAGGAAAACTCACCAAAATTCAGAAATAGTTTCAATCTGAAGAAACTACGACTAGGTCTGAACGTTACACTAAAGATAAAATAGAGCAGTTCAGAGAATAGCAGTGATAAAAATTAGAGGACAGAAAATTATGTTTAGTTGAGTAAATGAACATAGAACAGGGCAGCGCTGAAATGCTCCCGGTTCGGACTGTATCACCCGATCCGGTAGTGATAGTGGTGGGTGGTTTGGAGAACCGGTAGCAAAAATCCCTGCCCCCACCACCCCAGCTGATATGTGCGATCATCAGAGGTTTTTTTTTTTACTTTTAAAAGCATCTTTTCTTCGGCCGAAAAAATGCTTTTAAAAGTAAAAAAAAAAGCCTCTGATGATTGCGCGGCTCAGCTGGGATCATCAGAGGCTTTTAAAAGCATTTTTACAACCTTTTCGGTGGAAGAGGTTGTAGAAAAAATGCTTTTAAAAGTTAAAAAAAAAGTTGGCCACGCCCACCTAGTCACATTAACCCCCCACCATGCCCACAGAACCGGTAGTAACAAATTTTACATTTCACCCCTGGAACAGGGGTATGGAACTATGGCCCTTTTACAATCTGTGAACTTCATCTCCCACTATTTCTGAGCCAGCAAGTTCACAGATCGTAAAAGGGCCATAGTTTCCCGGACCTAGAATACTAGGGTTAGAAGGAACCTTCGAGATCTTCTAATCTAGCCTCCTGTCCGTGGCAGGAGATCCTATACCAGTCTGGATTTTCCTTGGTGGGATGGATACATGTGATCATAGAAAGAATAACAGAACAGAATAATAAAGTTCAATGAAGTTAATAATAGAGTTAAATGAAGTTAAATGGACAGACCATAATAGTAGAATTGAATGGAAGACTTGAGTACAGCATATTTGGGTCTGAGAAGGTGTCATGTTTAGACCCGATCATATTTTCTTAAGGTTGCCTCTAACCAGATGCACAAGGAACTGCTTGTGTGGATGTGTTTTTTTTTTAAATTTGAAATGACTTAATGGTTTTCTCTTCTCAAGTGGGAAATTTGCAGAATGCATCCACTAGTGTACTGTTGTGTTCTCTCTGTTGCTTCCATCACAAATGTTTCTCTTAAGCATTCAGGGAGTGTTTATTGTAATTTAACATACAATTAAATTAATAGCATTGTTCAGATCAAACTTGTATTTCCAGCATTAGTATCTCAGGATTTAAAAAGGATTACTGAAATTTTCAGCTTTGGACCCTGTAACCCCATTTCTTAGGTTTCCTGCTAAGTGTTGGGTAAAAGCAATGGATGTTCGTAAGGGAAAAGGCGTATGTAGGCAAATCTGCTTTAGAAGCATCTTTCCTGCGTTTGGCTAAAATATACTATCTCCCATCCCCAAAAGAACTAACAGATTCTGCATGTTTGAAGTAGAATAGGCTGCTGTGTACTGATTATTTGGTGACTATGTTGAGAAATATCCTAATTCCTGGAACATTATTTTAAAAACAAAAAATTATGAAAGAGATGAATAACAACAATTTAAAAAATTGTAATGCCATTCATTAGAATATCATACAGAATTCTTGCTTTATTAGGTACTTTCTTTGTATCTGGGCTTAGCAGTGTACTAAATTTAATTTGATTTGATCATTGATGACACCAATAGAATGTATGATCTTTGTTCAGTGCAGGAATCCACTAAGTCATCTCCAAAAGGATGGCCACAATCCCTATGAGATTGAATAACTTCTTCATCTTCAACGAAGTATACCAACAAAAGGACAGCATAAGAATTGCCCTGATATATTGGATCTCTACAGGCAAAGATTTAAAAATGAGAGATGGATAAACATAGTATTTTATGGATGATCTGTCTTGGAAACTGTAGAGACCCAGTTACAGATTGGACAACCCAGAGCCTTAATTTATTGAATTATTCAAGCTTTCTGTTTCAGGCATGTGATCCATCATGGAGAGTGGCTCTTATCCCTTTATGCACACATTTTAACCTGACATTTTATTTCTTTTATTATGCCTTTATTACTTTTATAAACAGCCCAAGGTGACAAATATACCTGATACTTCTTCTGCCTATTTCCCCCACAGTAACAACCTTGTGAGGTGAGAAAGGGTGACTGGACCAAAGTCACCCAGCTTGCTTCTATGCCTAAGGTGGGACTAGAATCCACAGTCTTCTGGTTTCTAATCGGATGCCTTAACTACCGTATTTTTTGGAGTATAAGACGCACCTTAGTTTTTGGGGAGGAAAATAAGAAAAAAGCTGATTGGCGGATGGATTGGCCTCCCAGAAAACGCCCAATCAGCTGTTCCCAGCGGTGAATTTTAGCAACAGGTTCGTTGGTTGAGAGCTCTGTGCGTTGCTTTTTTTTCAGCCTTTGAAACTTCTGAAACTCCATTTCAGAAAAAAAAAAAAATTCGGCCTCTGAAAGCATCCGAAACAGAGCTTCAGAAAAAAAGCCTCTGAAACTTCTTTTCAGAGCCTTTTTTTCTGAAGTTCTGTTTTGGAGGCTTTTTTTCTGAAGCTTCCTTTCAGAGGTTTTTTTTTTCTGAAGCTCTGTTTGGAGGCTTTTTTTTCCTGAAGCTTCATTTCTGAGGCTTTTTTCAGCCTCTGAAACCTCCGTTTGAGAGGCTGGGCGGGGCTACATTCAAAGTATAAAATGCACCCAGATTTTCACCCTCTTTTTGGGGGGAAAAGCAGGCATCTTATACTCCAAAAAATATGGTACTAGCCCAAACTGGCTCTCCTAGAGACTTTGAGTCATTATTGACTCCTGGCAACTGCTTGGACAAATCAACTATTTCATAAAACAGTTGCAAGAGTTTTCCATGGGATGAGATGGGGAGAAGGAGCAAGGGCAGCTAAATCATCCTTTGGCTCCTATTTTGCCCTTTTTTAAAATTAGCAAGCCACAGCAACTGATGGAGCTAGTTTCTTCTGGTAACTCTTGAAGTAATTTCTGAGCTGGTGAGCACTACAGGGTAAATCTGTCTTCTACTTTTAACCCTGTTAAGAGATAAGAAATGATTATTCTCCTAATTGCTATACCGTTATTTTATTGGTTAAATTAACATTCAATTGCAGGGGGTTTACTGTGCAATATACAATATTATTTTGCCTACTGTGCACTCAACGTTGCCTTGTCACAGCAACAGCATGCCAGCAGGAAAAATCCTTTTAACAAATAGGTAAATATAAGCCTTGATGGGAAAAATAAGGGGAAAAGAAGGGTAATTATTTCAGCTATGTTAGTGGGTGAAGGGGGGAAAAGGGGACTAAAAATAAATCCAAAATGCTGAAAATGATTAATCGGTTTGCAGAGGCTGTTAATTCAAGCAATATCACAGATATTAGATCAGCCTTTCCCAACCAGGTTGAATGAAAAGGTCCAACTTAGCCTTTTCTGGAAAAGAGAGCAGATGAAAGATTCTTCCTCATCCACAGCTGGCTTCTCCAGATGTGTTGGATGGCAACCCTTAGCCAAGCTAGGAATGACAGTATCATAGGACTTTTAATTCTAATTTAGAATATCTTTATTATAGATGATTTGTACCCTACCTTTCCACCCAGATGAATTCTTGAAGATACTAACAATAATTAAAGTGGAGAATGCAAATCAGATGGGGGAAAAAAATCCTAAACCTAGATTATTCTACTTTCTGACTTAAATAGACTTACAGAAATGGTATATCTGTGCAAGGAGTGTATCAGTTTAGGTTGTAGAGGGAATCGGATGCTGTTACGTGCAAGCAATTTGTTCACACACAATTAACACATCGAGAAACAGGATTCTCATTGTTATGCAATTTTTCTTCTTCTGGGAAAGCCAGTATGGTGTAATCAGGGGTGGTATTCACTTACTTTACCTACCGATTTGCAAATGTGAGTGTCCGCGCATGTGCCCAGGCTTCCACGCTTGTGCTTTGCTGGCACGCGCGCTTTCTGCACATGTGCCCGGCCTCAAAAATGTGCCTAAATAGGATGACATAGAGCCGTGTTGGCGAACCTATGGCACGGGTGCCGGAAGTGACACGCGAAAACGACCCGTGCCGAATGCGCGGCCTCGCCAGCTCCTCGTTGTGTTCTTGTGCTCAAATGCGTGCCGGCCAGCTGGCCGTTGTGCACGCGGTGCCAGTGGACCCCGGAAGTGGGGCAATTCATTCCACATGTGCGAACCGGCACCTGGCCTTCCGGATTGGCGTCTCGCACATGCGCGATGGATCGCCACACTTCCGGGGTTGCCGGCACCGCGCGCACAACAGCCAGCTGGCTGGCGCGAGTTTGAGCACAAGAACGTGACAGGAGCCAGCATGGCCGCGTATTTGGCACGGGACGGTTTCACGTGTCACTTCCGGCATGCGGCCGGCACGCGAGAATGCGAAAAGTTTATCAACACTGGCATAGAGCCAGGACGGATGGAAGAGGGCCACCAGCGATTTTCCGCTACTGGTTGGAGCAAACCGGTCCAAACAGGCTGAATACCACCTCTGGGTGTAATGATTAAGGTGCTGTAGTTGGGGCAGGGATACCTGGCTTGTGGTTCTCCCTTAGGAAAGGAAGATGTCAGTGTTCCAAGTAATGCACCCATAGAAAGCAGAATTCTGAGGCAGGCAAATTCCTCAAAGAACAATTTATTGGATACATCATATTGGCACAACTGGTGAAAGCCGACTCTGAAAGTTCCTGTGCCTTTCATCTAATTAAAAAGTAAAAGTTTCCTCTTTCCCCCAAGTCATCAGTCACTTTGTCCAATAGAGGTGCTGGCTGGTTGCTTGGTTACTCCACTCCTCCTCTCCCAGCCACCTGTTGGAATGACCTTGGTTCCCACAGGAAAACTTTCTTGTTTTGGATACAAAACTCCATCTAGCTATTCCCCCACCCCCGCAACTACCCCTTCTTCTGCTTTGTGGCAATCCTGAAGCCTCCAACATGACCTCAGCCAGGTTCACTTCAGGGTTGACAGAAGCCACTTGTGTAACAGTGGTTAAATTGCCCTATCTCTGCAACACAAATGGACTTGCAACAAACAGGACAAATATTAAAATATATATATTATTTTCTGTGTGCAAGAACCTTTGTTTTGTTTTGTATGGTGAAGAATAGTCTCACATACCTCTCCGTCTCCTATTTAAAGTACTGTGATCCACACTCAGATTTTGGAAAAACTCAGGATGCACAGGGTTTTCCTCAATTGAGGAACAAAATTAGTGCTAGGATTCACAACCCAAAGACTGTTAGGGGCAGGATAAAAAAAGGTGGCAGGATCAAGACAGAACATTAATTTCATCACATTTAAATGTAATTAAATTTACATTTAATTAAAGATAAAAGGGACATGGTGGCTCAGTGGCTAAGATGCTGAGCTTGTCGATTGAAAGGTCAGCAGTTTAGCAGTTCGAATCCCTGGTGCCGTGTAATGGGGTGAGCTCCTGATAATTGTCCCAGCTTCTGCCAAGCTAGCAGTTCGAAAGCACGTAAAAAAATGCAAGTAGAAAAATAGGGATCACCTTTGGTAGGAAGGTAACTAAACACCTTTGGCATTTAGTCATGCCGACCACAGAGACGTCTTCGGACAGCGCTGGTTTGTGGTTTGAAACAGAGATGAGCACCACCCCTAAAGTCCAGAATGACTAGCACATATGTGCGAGGGGAACCTTTACCTTTACGTAAATTTACATTAGAGAGACACTTTGGTTTA
This sequence comes from Ahaetulla prasina, assembly GCF_028640845.1. NCBI lineage: Eukaryota > Metazoa > Chordata > Lepidosauria > Squamata > Colubridae > Ahaetulla > Ahaetulla prasina. Next base: position 348,977,074 of record NC_080539.1, on the reverse strand, counting down.
GTGGTTAATGACATTAGGCTAGAAATCAGGAGATGCTAAGTTCTAGTTCCATCTTAGGCAAGAAGCCATCTGGGTGATTGTGGGCCAGTCACACCCTTCAGTCTTAGGAAAGAGGAGGCAATGGAAAACCACTACCAGGAGTCTCCAGGAGTCAAAAGTGGCTTGAGGGCCCACACATGTATGGACAAACAAACCTGCATTAAGTTAAATACAATAAATATGACTGTGTTCATATGTGCACACACATACGCTCTCTTTGTGTATTTAGTGGTTTGTCTGTGGAATTTGAACTCTGGTGCTGGAGAAAGATTCCTGCGAGTCCCTTGGACTGTAAGGCGATCAAACTGGTCAGTCCTAGAGGAGATCAACCCTGACTGCTCTTTAGAAGGCCAGATCCTGAAGATGAAACACAAATACTTTGGCCACCTAATGAGAAAGAAGGACTCACTGGAGAAGAGCCTAATGCTGGGAAAGATTGAGGGCAAAAGAAGAAGAGGACGACAGAGAACAAAGTGGCTGGATGGAGTCACTGAAGCAGTAGGCATAGTTTAAATGAACTCCAGAGGATAGTAGAGGACAGGAAGGCCTGGAGGAACATTGTCCATGGGGTCACGATGGGTCGGACATGACTTCGCAACTAACAACAACAACAACTGTGGAATTGAGCAGAGAATGCTCATTCAATTCTTACCATTTCATCTGGTCATATTTTTGATATAAGCTTGTCTAGTCTCCATTCTCAATATCAAAATGTGTTTTATAAACCTGAGTAAAGACTGAATTATTGGCATCAGCTCTGTTACTCTTAGCCTGAGAACATAAGGATGCATTTCATGGTGGTTTGATCAGAATAGATGGCTTTTCCCCCCTCCAAGAATGCTGCCTTTGTTAAGGCTAAACTTGAGTTTTTGTCCCCTTCCAACCTCTAACTCCCAGCAATGAGTAACTTCAAACTAGTGGTGAAAGGATTTTTCAACAGCGTATTGCTTGTTCCAATTTGCTTTTTAAGGGCCGATGATCAGGACCGTGAAAGGAGCCTGTAAAAGGATCTAGTTCTATTAATTTGATTTGGTCATTCCTCTTGTTTAAGTCCTATTTAGTTTCCCTGGTAGTTCCAGTGGATGAGCTAATTGAACCCAGAGTGCCACGTGCAGGTCTAGTGTTTCATGTCTACTTTGCGCTGTGCTTTGCTACAGCACCTGTGGAAGAGGTGAGGAACTGTGGCAAGGGGGGATTTTTCCATTCTGGTTCATAATGGCAGTCTTGACATTCTTCTCAAGATGAGAAAGGTGGCCCTCTTCCTACAACATGCATAGGACTGAAATTCTTTTAAAACATACTTTGGAATGTGGGGTATTCCACACTGATATTTTTTATATATACATAAAGGTAAAGGTAAAGGTTCCCCTCGCACATACGTGCTAGTTGTTCCCGACTCTAGGGGGCGGTGCTCATCTCCATTTCAAAGCCAAAGAAGCAGTGTGGTCCGAAGACGTCTCCATGGACATGTGGCCAGCATGACTCAACGCCAAAGGCTCACGGAACACTGTTACCTTCCCACCAAAGGTGGTCCCTATTTTTCTACTTGCATTTTTTACGTGCTTTTGAACTGCTAGGTTGGTAGAAGCTGGGACAAGGAACGGGAGCTCACCCTGTTATGCGGCGCTAGGGATTTGAACCACTGAACTGCCAACCTTTTGATTGACAAGCTCAGCATCTCTTACCCACTAAGCCACCGCGTCCCTTATATATACATAAGGGACTTTAATTTTAAGAAGAGTAAGTGGATTTTTATCTGGAAAAATGGTGCCCACTTCTTCCCCCACTTTTCTCTC